>NC_052344.1:21117884-21182884 GCF_016432855.1 Salvelinus namaycush | reverse complement strand
GTGTGTGTGTGTGTGTGTGTGTGTGTGTAGGGGCACTGCTGTGGTATGCAGAGTCCTAATGACTGGCAGAGCAACATGTTCATTAAGAACAACAGTCTGATAGAGGTGTACCCCTGTTCCTGTTTCAACACCACGGACTGTCCTGCCGTCTCAGGATTCAGCACACTGCTGTTTGGAAATGGAACACAGATCCATCCACAGGTACAGTCTCTCTCTCTCTCCCCTCTCTCTCTCGCGCACTCTCTTTCTCGCACATGCACACACACTTCTCCCATCTGTATTGACATTTTCAAGTGTGTGTGTGTGTGTGTGTGTTTTTTTACAGAGATGTGTAGACATAATCACCAACTGGCTGAAGGAGAACACTTTGACAATAGTGAGCATGGAAGTGGGCCTGCTAATCATTCAGGTAACACACACGCACAGACACACACAGACACACACAGCCACACACAGACACACACAGCCACATGCACAAAGACACACACAGACACACACACAAAGACACACACAGACACACACAGCCACATGCACAAAGACACACACAGACACACACACAAAGACACACACAGACACACACAGACACACAAAGCCACATGCACAAAGGCACATACCCACTACTCAGCTGTTCACATTTGTCTTAATCGACAGGTTTTCCAGTTTGTTGTTGTTGATGTTACAGGTCCTCCAGTTTATAGTGGCTGTGTATCTGTACCAGACTGTTGGTCAGAAAGCCAAGCTGAGAAATGTTAGTCAACTGATTCGCTCTGAGGAACATTGTGAACCAAACCCTGACTTCCTTGATGACCCTGACTACCCTGACCAAAACCATGCCTATCCTGAACCAAACCAGGCCTATCCTGAACCAAACCAGGCCTACGCACATACAAACCTCGCCTACCCGGAACAAATCCTTGCCTACCCTGAACAAATCATTGCCTACCCTGAACAAATCCTTGCCTACCCTGATGACCAACACCAGGCCGACTTCGGACCAAACCATTCCTACCACCGCTAACCAGGACCAGAGTGTTTCTGTATGACTGAAGACACTTTGGGCGCTAACATTGAATTGCTCAGTGGAGGCTGGTGGGAGGATCAATAGGAGGATGGGCTCATTGTAATGGCTGGAATGGAATAATTGGAACAGAGTCAAACGTGGCTTCCATATGTTTGATACCATTCCATCAATTCCATTCCAGCCATTACAATGAGCCCGTCCTCCTGTAGCTCCTGCCACCAGCCGCCACTGGAATTGCTCAAACTCTAAATGCTCAGTTCAGTGCTTTCAGCCACACAGGCCTTCTACTAAAGAGGGTTTTCTGCTGACAATGAGAACAATCTTAGTTCATTAGTTTCTATTGTTTTTTACTGTTTATGGCTTAATGACCCGATCAGCCCTAACTGGTCAGCCGGACCTCACCTTGTGTGAATAGTTGTGTACGGTACTGGTCAGCCTGAACGGTTACTTGGAAATGTAGACATAAAGAAAGGTACCACCATTTTGAAACTGCAAGCCGACTCCACCATTGACCAATAGAAACAACTTCTGAATCCCTTTACATTTCACAAGGTTGTTGTGCCTGCAGACGAACAGCGGTAACAGCCTTGAAATATTTCATTGAGTTTCATAGTGCAATCATTGAGTGATGCCTGACATTGGTGATAAGTGATTGGCTGTCTGTAAATTACGCATTAAAATCTTCAAAATGGGATTTCTTGATTCTTTACAATGGCACCCTCTTCTGGTTATCTTGAGTGACACAGGTGAGTTTTATACATACAGAGTAGCATTCTGTTTGTGAGATGTGGCGTAAGTGATGATATTGGTACAGACCTATGAAATGCTTTGATTAGGTTCCATATTTGAGTGAAACCCATGTATTAAGGCATGAGGGAAGACATGTCAGATGTTAGGTTCGGACTAGGGAGGGTACAGGTAGAGGAAGACAGGTATAGACCAGGGTCAGATGTAAGGATCAGGGAGGGTACAGGTAGAGGAAGACAGGTATAGACCAGGGTCAGATGTAAGGATCAGGGAGGGTACAGGTAGAGGAAGACAGGTATAGACCAGGGTCAGATGTAAGGATCAGGGAGGGTACAGGTAGAGGAAGACAGGTATAGACCAGGGTCAGATGTAAGGATCAGGGAGGGTACAGGTAGAGGAAGACAGGTGAGGTTAAGGGAGGGGGGTAAGGGGAAGGGTGAGGGAAAGAAGAAGGGTGAGGGTATTGGGATGAGGGGATGTGGTAGGGTCAGATATATTTACGTCAAAATGACTGTTTCCCTTTCTGACTCGTGATGGGTTGTGACTACTGTAGTAGTTAATGACTAACTGACTCACTCCACCACTCACACCCATTGGCCACTAGTCCATCCATACAGACAGACAGAGAGGGGTATTTGGCCGGTGTGTCCTCAAGGTTGGAAGACACGACAGTGTTCAGGAGCAGCATTCTGGTGCAGGTAGGAAACTCTGAAGTTAAGAAAACCTTAACAGACACATGTAGAATAGAAGAGGAGGAAGGGAAGCACTGCTGAGGAACACAATAGTAGAATTTGGTAGACAGAAGGTGCTCGTTGGTAAAAGGGGTAAATTGGTCATCAAAAAGAAAGGAGGACCAAGGCACTCTTCATACAATTAATTAAAATGCCTTTATTTGTATGGCTTTGTTTCCATTGAGAAATCCATGATATGGGCAGTTGACTCAGAGAGAGAGAAAGAAAATAGTTGAACAGTTTTGAACAAATTAATTTCTTACAAAATGAAGTAGAAGCAAGAGAGACATAGAGCAAGAGAGAGAGATTATTAAGCATTTTCCCCCCTTTTTTCACTTTCATTTTCGTTTATCTAGCAAATACAGCTGGCTAGTTCAGCCAACAGAAACGCCCTGCTCAGACTTTCCAACACAGCACTGGAACTCTTCTAATTCAAGATTAGATTTAGGTATTACTAATTTATTGCCACTGGGGCCCACTTGTGTAACTGTTAACTGACTGTTACACTAACGTTACTGCATGATTGTAGCAGGTTTACTAACGCGTTAGTTCTATTAACTATGCTGACGATGTGTGCCGTTACTTTAGCTAATATGGTAACAAATATGTAGGTTTTTTGTAGAGGTTTGGCTTGGAAATGTTGTTTTGCCTGGTCACATACAGCTGATGTGTTGTACATTGAAGTCCACAAGCAAAGGGAGAGAAGGAACGCAACGTGGCAGTTATGAGAGTGAACTCTATTTACACGTGATCAGGAGTGTATTCATTCTGCATATTCTGTTGAAACATACACAGACACACAATAGTTTAGTGATTTAAAACAATCCCTCGTGTACTTTCCTCTCCTACTTGTCACATGCAGCTGTGTGTCAGTCCGCTGTGTATCAGTCAGCTGCAGGGATGGCGCACCAGGAGCAGAGCACAGCCACTTTCCCCGAGCACATCCGCAAGAAACGGAACGGTGAACAGCTGAGCGCTGGGGAGATCCGAGACTTCGTACAGGGTGTCAAGGACAAGACCATCCAAGAGAGTCAGATTGGTACACACACACACACACACACACACACACACACACACACACACACACACACACACACACACGCGCGCGCGCGCACACACACGCGCGCGCGCACACACACACGCGCGCGCACACACACACACACACACACACACACCATTGTGCTACGTGCAGGTAGATCACAGAGTCACAGTGGGTGAGATGCCAGACAAGGCAGATGGTAGACCATAGGTCTGCAGAGAGGAAGACCCACACACACTTTAGACTGAGTATCAATAGTCAAGCTCAGGCCAAAACCTGCACTCTACAGTTGAAATTCTGATCTGATGTGTGTGTGTGTGTGTGTGTGTGTGTGTGTGTGTGTGTGTGTGTGTGTGTGTGTGTGTGTGTGTGTGTGTGTGTGTGTGTGTGTGTGTGTGTGTGTGTGTGTGTGTGTGTGTGTGTATAGGAGCCATGCTGATGGCAATCTGGCTGCAGGGAATGGTAGCGGAGGAGACTCTCGCACTGACGAAGGAGATGATGATGTCAGGGGAAGTGATGTCATGGCCGGCAGAGTGGGAGGGGCTAATGGTGGATAAACACTCGACGGGTGGAGTGGGGGACAAGATCAGCCTGGTGCTGGCTCCTGCTCTGGCTGCCTGCGGCTGTAAGGTACCTGCCTGGATCCACCTGTGTGTGTGTGTTTCTGTGTGTGTCTGTGTGTGTGTGTGTGACTATCAGAAGCTGTGTCCATAGGTACCCATGATAAGTGGCAGAGGTCTGGCGCACACAGGCGGCACGCTGGACAAACTGGAGTCCATCCCTGGTTATAACGTCTATCAGTCAGTACAACAGGTACTCTCTCTCTCTCTCTCTCTGTCTCTCTCTCTCTCTCTCTCTCTCTCTCTCTCTCTCTCTCTCTCTCTGTCTCTCTCTCTCTCTGTCTCTCTGTCTCTCTCTCTCTCTCACTCTCTCTCTGCCTCTCTGCCTCTCTCTCTCTCTCTCTCTCTCTCTCTCTCTCTCTCTCTCTCTCTCTCTCTCTGTCTCTCTCTCTCTCTTTGTCTCTCTCTCTCTCTCTCTCTTTGTCTCTCTCTCTCTCTCTCTTTGTCTCTCTCTCTCTCTCTGTCTCTCTCGCTCTCTCTCTCTCTCTCTCTCTCACTCTCTCTCTCTTTGTCTCTCTCTCTCTCTCTCTCTCTCTCTCTGTCTCTCTCTTTGTCTCTCTCTCTCTCTCTCTCTCTCTGTCTCTCTCTCTCTCTCTCTCTCTCTCTCTCTCTCTCTCTCTCTCTCTCTCACCCTCTCTCTCTGTCTCTCTCTCTCTCTGTCTCTCTGTCTCTCTCTCTCTCTCTCACTCTCTCTCTGCCTCTCTGCCTCTCTCTCTCTCTCTCTCTCTCTCTCTCTCTCTCTCTCTCTCACTCTCTCTCTCTCTCTGTCTCTCTCTCTCTCTTTGTCTCTCTCTCTCTCTCTCTCTTTGTCTCTCTCTCTCTCTCTCTCTTTGTCTCTCTCTCTCTCTCTGTCTCTCTCGCTCTCTCTCTCTCGCTCTCTCTCTCTCTCTCTCTCTCTCTCTCTCTCTCTCTGTCTCTCTCGCTCTCTCTCTCTCGCTCTCTCTCTCTCTCTCTCTCTCTCTCTCTCTCTCTCTCTCTCTCTCTCTCTCTCTCTCTCTCTCTCTCTCTCTCTCTCTCTCTCTCTTGTCTCTCTCTCTCTCTCTTGTCTCTCTCTCTCTCTCTTGTCTCTCTCTCTCTCTCTTGTCTCTCTCTCTCTCTCTCTCTCTCTCTCTCTCTCTGCCTCTCTGCCTCTCTCTCTCTCTCTCTCTCTCTCTCTCTCTCTCTCTCTCTCTTTCTCGTCTCTCTCTCTCTTTCTCGTCTCTCTCTCTCTCTCTCTCGCTCTCTCTCTCGCTCTCGCTCTCTCTCTCGCTCTCGCTCTCTCTCTCTCTCTCTCTCTCTCATTTACAAGTTATTAACGTGTGATCTTGTGGCACCATCCTCAGCTGCATCGAATCCTGGAGGAGGTTGGCTGTTGCATTGTAGGACAGACAGATAACCTGGTGCCTGCTGACAAGGTCATGTACGCTCTGAGAGACGTTACGTCTACAGTCGACAGCCTCCCACTCATCACAGGTCTGCCAACAACAACAACAGCAAACTGGACTACCTTTCAAAGTAGAGAAATGAACATGTGAATAGTGTGTGTGTCCTCTCCAGGCTCTATCATCTCTAAGAAGGGTGCTGAGTCTCTGAGTGCGTTGGTTCTGGATGTGAAGTTTGGGAATGCAGCTCTCTACAAAGACCTGGGCAGTGCCAAGTCACTGGCCCAGTCCATGGTAACCCTAACACTGACACCTGACCTTTACCCCATTCTTGTTTCAATGTCTGGAGGGTTTTCACTCCTGCCTTGTACTTGATTGATCAAATAAGGTTGTTGATTTAGTTAGGAACTCACCTGGTTGTCAAGTGTGGAATAGAAAGGACATAACAAAAAGCAGACCCCTGACCCTTACCGTGACCCCATTCTCTCCTGCAGGTGACAGTTGGGAACAGTTTGGGGATCCGTACGGGGGCGGTGCTTAGTCGTATGAACTGTCCTATTGGTCGCTGTGTGGGGAACACTCTGGAAGTGATGGAGTCCCTGGAGTGTCTAAAGGGGAGGGGCCCCGACGACATACTGGAGCTGGTCACAAGTCTGGGTGAGGAATACACACAGACACACAGACACACAAACTCAGTGAATTGGTTCCTTTGGACCAAAACCAAGCAGAACAAGACCTAGTTAGAATGTCAGTGCTGCTCGGGCTTAGCTACAGTCTAAACACAGAAGCTGTGGAAGTTCCAAGTCATTCTTAAGTCATTACCTTCAAATTCAAGTCAATCTTCTGTGTGTGTGTGTGTGTATGTCTGTGTCTGTGTGTGTGTGTGTAGGTGGGCTGCTGTTGTGGATGATTGGCCGTGCAGGGAGCCTGGAGGAGGGTAAAAAGGTGATCTCTAAAACCCTGCAGAATGGTGCAGCCCTGGAAAAGTTCCAGAACATGATGATTGGTCAGGGAGTAACCAGTCAGATCGCTGCATCACTCTGTTCAACCAACGCAGACTACTACAGCATCTTGAGAAGGGCACACTACCAGACAGAACTGGAGACACAGGGCCACGGTAACACACACACACTCACACAGGTACAGATACACAAATGCACACCCGCTCACACTGCATGACTTTGTCTTTTGGTGTCTGCAGGGACAGTGCTGGACATAGATGGCATGGTCATTGCTCAGGTGCTGCACAGGTTGGGGGCGGGACGTTCGAAGGCCGGAGACCCTGTCAATCACAGCGTGGGGGCGGAGCTTCTGGTGTCTTTGGGACAGAAGGTGGAGAAAGGTGAGAACTCTCTGACCCTGTGTGTGTGTGTGTGTGTGTGTGTGTGTGTGTGTGTGTGTGTGTGTGTGTGTGTGTGTGTGTGTGTGTGTGTGTGTGTGTGTGTGTGTGTGTGTGTGTGTGTGTGTGTGTGTGTGTGTTAGTCAGGGTGTGAGGGGTGTAGGGGTCAGTGTCACCCTGATCTGACTCGACCTTTGCCCTCTGACCCCAGGGCAGCCATGGCTGCGTGTCCACTACGAGACTCCGGCGCTGAGTGCAGAGCAGAGACTCAGTCTACAAGGGGCGCTGACACTGGGGACCGCCGACCATTTACACACACAGCCACTAGTGGCAGAAATCATACTGCCATAGAGACACAAATCCACTCTATGTTAAAGCTTGATTGGGAGATGACCTGCCTTTGGGAATCTCAGTGTTTAATTTTTAAAGGATGTATAGATCAGAACTAAAGGCCTGTGTCTCCTGCTCTTCACTCTCAAAGTCCTCTCTGAACCACCCATATAAAGTCACATGATTCTGTGGAGACTGAATAGATGTTAACCGCTTCCAGGAACTGTGTGAGGGGATTTTCTGTTAAACCTTACTAATGCTTGTGTACTAAAATATCCTTCTTTAAGCCTCGGCATTGGGCTTGAGATGGTTAAAGAAACTAACTCATATAAGATATAAAAGTGTGTGTGTGCACATTAATAGAGGCCCGTTCTAACTCGTCTGGGTGTGTAGAATGACCCCATGATGTCTGGGAGATCAGCCAAGACTTGACAGAAACTGACTGGTTCCTCTTCAGTTAACTGGAGACAGAGTAAATGTTATATCCTGCACACCAATTATTGAGCTATTGTTCTGTCTGGAGCCTGTTTCTGGGCGAAAGATTCATGTGTTGTATGTGTGTGTGTGACCAGTATGGCCATACATCATCTGGGCCGACAGTCAAAGGCGCTAGCTTGCCCAACTTGGGGGGAACCGTTGAGCTACTGTTAGAGGAAGTATGTCAGGAGTGACTTCTTGTCTTCCTGGCCCATATTGTCCTCACTCAGTTGCGACATACTGAGGAAACATTTTTACCCAGTTGTCCCCCCCCTCACTCACACACATACACATACATTGGGTCACGTGTTTTGCAGATGCTTGCATGGGGTAGCTTGACTATATAAACACTCCTGTACTCTGTGTACAGGAGGCTCTCACTCCATCTCACCTGTGTGGGCGGGGCGACCAGCCTCCATATTATAATAGGAATTTTAATAAATGTAATACCTTGATTGATTATTGATTTTGTCTCTCCTCATTATTAGTTAAAGGTAGAATTTCCACCACACCTGTCGTGAAGGTCAAAGTTCATCCAGGACTGTTATCCAGAAACACACACAGTAACCCAAGACAAATGTTGATTGACAGCTAACTGTGTTATATCAGTTTCACTGACAGTTTCATTAGTGTGTGTGTAGGGATTTTCCTTTTTGGTTTGTCTCAGCATGAACTCAACAGATTCTTCCAAAAGAACAACGATACTACTTTCCACATTGCTTTTAAATATGAATACACATGTCCACACATCTCTATTATAATAAAATATAAGAACAAAATGTTTGACCCGTATGGCCCTAACAACCTGGTAACTTTCATATTATGCAAACATTTGGTGGCACAGAAAGAAAGGAGATATTACTGCACTGTTGGAGATATGAACACAAGCATTTCACTACTCACTCACATACACATATCTGTTAAATATGTGTATGTGACTGTCACGCCCTGGCCATAGAAAGGCTTTTATTCTCTATTTTGGTTAGGCCAGGGTGTGACTAGGGTGGGCATTCTAGTTTCTTTATTTCTATGTTTTCTATTTCTTTGTGTTTGGCCGGGTGTGGTTCTCAATCAGAGGCAGCTGTCTATCGTTGTCTCTGATTGAGAACCATACTTAGGTAGCCCTTTTTTCCACCTGTCTTTGTGGGAAGTTAACTTTGTTTGATGGCACATAGCCTTAAGCTTCACAGTTTGTTTTGGTATTGTTTATTGTTTTGTTGGCGACATCTACTATTAAAAGTATGTACGCTCACCACGCTGCACCTTGGTCCTCTTCTCCTTCTCCCGACGACGTTCGTTACACATACTTAGGTAGCCCTTTTTTCCACCTGTCTTTGTGGGAAGTTAACTTTGTTTGATGGCACATAGCCTTAAGCTTCACGGTTTGTTTTGGTATTGTTTATTGTTTTGTTGGCGACATCTACTATTAAAAGTATGTACGCTCACCACGCTGCACCTTGGTCCTCTTCTCCTTCTCCCGACGACGTTCGTTACACATACTTAGGTAGCCCTTTTTTCCACCTGTCTTTGTGGGAAGTTAACTTTGTTTGATGGCACATAGCCTTAAGCTTCACGGTTTGTTTTGGTATTGTTTATTGTTTTGTTGGCGACATCTACTATTAAAAGTATGTACGCTCACCACGCTGCACCTTGGTCCTCTTCTTCAGACGCCCGTCACCTAATCTGACCAAATAACTCATCATAAACTTTACATAAAAATACTTGTTGTATGGCAAATGAAAGATACACTGGTTCTTAATGCAACCGATGTGTTAGATTTTTAAAAATAACTTTAGTACGACATACAGCTTGCGTTATTGCGAGACAGCGCCCGCTAAAAGGGCGGAGAATAGGACTAAACATTTCACACAAAATACGAAATAACATCATAAATTGTTCTTACTTTTGTTGAGCTTCCATCAGAATCTTGTACAAGGAGTCCTTGGTCTAGAATAAATCGTTGTTTGGTTTTAGAATGTCCTTTTCTCCTGTCGAATTAGCAACCTTAGCTAGCCAAGTGGCGCGAACATGTCCATCTTCTCTCGACGCAAACAACGAAAAACTCCAAAAGTCCCGATAAACGTTGAATAATCTGATAAAACTCGGTTGAAAAAACATACTTTACGATGATATTGTCACATGTATCAAATAAAATCAGAGCCGGAGATATTAGCCGTGTATACCGAACGCTTTTCAGAAGGCAATCTGGGGTTCCTTCTTGCGCCTTCGAAGACAATGAAATTTCCAGACCTGTCACTCCAAAAGCTCTTGTTCGACCTCAGATCAAGCTAGACACCCCATTTCACCTTCCACTGCCTGTTGACATCTAGTGGAAGGCGTATGAAGTGCATGTATATCGATAGATATAAGCCAGTTGAATAGGCAGGCCCTGGAACAGAGCCTTGATTTCAGATTTTTCACTTCCTGTCTGGAAGTTTGCTGCAAAATGAGTTCTGTTTTACTCACAGATATAATTCAAACAGTTTTAGAAACTTGACGGTGTTTTCTATCCAATAGTAATAATAATATGCATATTGTACGATCTAGAATAGAGTACAAGGCCGTTTCATTTGGGCACGATTTTTTCCCAAAGTGAAAATAGCGCCCCCTACACACTAACAGGTTAAATTAGATGGGGAGCGGCGAAAAACAGCAATCTTCAAGTCCTTCAATCCACAGATTTTCAATGGGTTCAAGTCTAGGCTTTGGCTAGGCCACTCAAGGACTTTCACATTCCTGTTCTGAAGTCATTCCAGCATTTCTTTGGCTGTATGCTTGGGGTCATTGTCCTGTTGGAACGTAAATCGTTGCCTCAGTCTAAAGTCGTTTGCACTCTGAAGCAGGTTCTCATTCAGGATTTGCCTGTATTTGGATCCATTCATTGTTCCCTCTATCCTTGCCAGTCTCCCAGTCCATGCCGCTGAAAAGCATCCCCATAGCATGATGCTGCCAACGCGCTTCACTGTAGGGATGGTGTTAGACGGGTGATGAGCTGTGCCTGGTTTTCTCAACATGGTCTCAGAGCATTTCGTATTCTTTTGTGTGTATATAAACCAAAACACTCCATTTACTATGATATGTTACGTTTCGTACGGTATCTGAATTTGTGGATCTCCATTATCCATTTTGAATTTACAATTCGTACGATATGTTTGAAATTTGTTAAACGTATCATATGTCACGAATTACAATTTGTTGTTGCTAACAGCTAGGTGGCTAACGCTAACTAGCTCTAGGGGTTAAGGTTAGTGGAAGGGTTAGCTAAAAGGGTTAGGGGAAGGGTTAGCTAACTTGATAAGTAGTTCCAACGTAGCTAAAAAGTAGTTACAATGTTGCTAATTAGCTAAAATGCTAAAGTTTTCTGTGATGAGATTCAAACACTCAACCTTGGGGTTGCTAGAAGTTCGTGTTATATGCCCACTCATCCACCCCGACCAACCACCCTGCTTTAGTTTTTGCCTTAACTTCTTTGGGCTGCAAGCCCGAAGCCGGGCACAATATCACAACAGCCACTTCAAGTGCAGGGCGCGAAATTCAAAATATATTCTTTAGAAATATTTAACTTTCACACATTAACCTGTCTGGCACCGGGGTTCCGCTAGCGGAACTCCTCCCACATTCCACTGAAAAGGCAGAGCGCGAAATTCAAAAAATATTTTTGAGAAATATTTAACTTTCACACATTAACAAGTCCAATACAGCAAATGAAAGATAAACATCTTGTGAATCCAACCAACATGTCCGATTTTTAAAATGTTTTACAGCGAAAACAGCACGTATATTTATGTTAGCTCACCACCAAATACAAAAAAGGACAGACATTTTTCACAGCACAGGTAGCATGCACAAAGCCAACCTAACTAACCAAGAACCAACCAAACTAACCAAGAAACAACTTCATCAGATGACAGTCTTATAACATGTTATTCAATAAATCTATGTTTTGTTCGAAAAATTTGCATATTTGAGCTATAAATCAGTTTTACATTGCAGCTACCATCACAGCTACCGTCAGAAATAGCACCGAAGCAGCCAGAGTAATTACAGACACCAACGTCAAATACCTAAATACTCATCATAAAACATTTCTGAAAAATACATGTTGTACAGCAAATGAAAGACAGGCATCTTGTGATTCCAGCCAATATTTCCGATTTCTTAAGTGTTTTACAGCGAAAACACAATATAGCATTATATTAGCTTACCACAATAGCCAGAAACACAAGCCATTTACCAGCAGCAAAAGTTAGCGATCGTAACAAACCAGCAAAAGATATATAATTTTTGACTAACCTTGATAAGCTTCATCAGATGACAGTCCTATAACATCAGGTTATACATACACTTATGTTTTGTTCGAAAATGTGCATATTTAGAGCTGAAATCAGTGGTTATACATTGTGCTAATGTAGCATCTTTTTCCCACAACGTCCGGATATTTTTCTGACACTCACATATTCTGACCAAATAACTATTCATAAACATTACTAAAAAATACATGTTGTATAGGAAATGATAGATACACTAGTTCTTAATGCAATCGCCGTGTTAGAATTCTAAAAATAACTTCATTACGACATGCAGTTTACGTTATGGCGAGAGCGTGCCCAAAATCTGGGCGCAAACTACTAGTTCACATGTTCGACAGATATATGAAATAGCATCATAAAATGGGTCCTACTTTTGATGATCTTCCATCAGAATGTTGTACAAGGGGTCCTTTGTCCAGAACAATCGTTGTTTGGATTTAGAATGTCCTCTTCTCCAGTCAATTAGCACGGAAAGCTAGCAAAGTGGCGCGAAGCTCTCCTTCCTGAACATACGCAGACAAAGCAACACGCCTAACGTCCCGAAAAAATGTCAATAATCTAATAAAACTATATTGAAAAAACATACTTTACGATGATATTGTCACATGTATCAAATAAAATCAAAGCCGGAGATATTAGTCGTCTATAATGACAGTTTTACAGAAGGCAATACCAGGTCACTTCTCGCACGTTCCAGAAAACAGGAAATAAAAGCTCTCATGCCAAGAGCTTTTATTCGACCTCAGATCATGTTATACACTCCATTTCTTCTCTCACTGCCTGTTGACATCTAGTGGAAGGCGTATGAAGTGCATGTATACTAATAAATATCAAGCACATTTATAGGCAGGCCCTAGAACAGAGCATCGATTTCAGATTTTCCACTTCCTGTCAGGAAGTTTGCTGCAAAATTAGTTCTGTTTTACTCACAGATATAATTCAAACGGTTTTAGAAACTAAAGAGTGTTTTCTATCCAATAGTAATAATAATATGCATATTGTACGAGCAAGAATTGAGTACGAGGCTGTTTGAAATGGGCACCTTTTATCCAGGCTACTCAATACTGCCCCTGCAGCCCAAAGAGGTTAAGTAACCTGTTTTATGTAACCATTATGGAGGAAATTATTGAGTTACCTACCATGTTGTTTAATTGAACATACTATGCTGTTTTTACTTGGAGAATTATCCAATGTTATATTTTAGTATAGGCTTGTCTTGTGTGACTTAGTCATGGGTCTGGGCATACAGATAAGAGCCTTTTGGTTTCGACTGTAGTATGTGACAGCCTGTTTTAACAATCTACAGGAACTTTGATGTGTGAAAACTGTAAGTGAAATATTACGTATTTACCTGCTTTGTTGAATATTGATTGTTGAATTATATGCTTAACAATAGTAAGAGATTTCCATAACTACAAATGCTGTGCTTCTGTAAAGGGATGGTTCCCCTCTAGCTCCCTGCAGCTGGTCTGTGGGTATCGTCAAGGACATGGTGTGAGCCGAGATAGAGATAGCCTGAGAAGTAGAATAAACCCCTATTTGTTTCTAATCATCTTTGCTTCTGAGAAACTAAGCCAGAGTACGGGGAAACAACACTGGGTGAACATTACCACAAGATGAACCCAAGGTAGCTTATGATGCCCCGATCTGCATGGGAGGGGTGCAACCAGCCATGACTAAGCATTTTTAGGTCTGCTATATAGGACCTCTGTTTTTTCTGTATCATTGAGCTCTCGGCCTTACACTCAAGAGTGTGGGGTCGACCAGCTTCATTATTGCAATTCTTATTAAATAAAGATGATCGTTTGAAGAAATGACAAAGTCTCTCTCACTTGGTTAGAATGTCCTGCTAAACATTCAGGTAACACACACACACACACACACACACACACACACACACACACACACACACACACACACACACACACACACACACACACACACACACACACACACACACACACACACACACACACACACACACACACACACACTGCCACATGAACACAGACACACACACATTATTCAGCTGTTCACATTTGTCTTGATCGACAGGTTTTCCAGTTTGTTGTTGATGTTAAACATGTCCTCCAGTTTATAGTGGCTGTGTATCTGTACCAGCCTGTTGGTCAGAAAGCCAAGCTGAGAAATGTTAGTCAACTGATTCGCTCTGAGGACCATTGTGAACCAAACCCTGACTTCCTTGATGACCCGGACTACCCTGACCAAAACCATGCCTATCCTGAACCAAACCAGGCCTATCCTGAACCAAACCAGGCCTACGCACATACAAACCTCGCCTACCCAGAACAAGTCATTGCCTTCCTGAACCAAGACAAGCCTACTCTGATGACCAACACCAGGCCGACTTCGGACCAAACCATTCCTACCACCGCTAAGCAGGACCAGAGTGTTTCTGTATGACTGAAGACACTTTGGGCGCTAACATTGAATTGCTCAGTGGAGGCTGGTGGGAGGAGCAATAGGAGGATGGGCTCATTGTAATGGCTGGAAAGGAATATTTGGAACGGAGTCAAACGTGGCTTCCATATGTTTGATACCATTCCATCAATTCCATTCCAGCCATTACAATGAGCACGTCCTCCTGTAGCTCCTCCCACCAGCCGCCACTGGAATTGCTCAAACTCTAAATGCTCAGTTCAGTGCTTTCAGAGGAAGACAGGTATAGACCAGGGTCAGATGTATGGATCAGGGAGGGTACAGGTATAGACCAGGGTCAGATGTATGGATCAGGGAGGGTACAGGTAGAGGAAGACAGGTATAGACCAGGGTCAGATGTAAGGATCAGGGAGGGTACAGGAAGAGGAAGACAGGTATAGACCAGGGTCAGATGTAAGGATCAGGGAGGGTACAGGTAGAGGAAGACAGGTATAGACCAGGGTCAGATGTAAGGATCAGGGAGGGTACAGGTAGAGGAAGACAGGTATAGACCAGGGTCAGATGTAAGGATCTGGGAGGGTACAGGTAGAGGAAGACAGGTATAGACCAGGGTCACATGTAAGGATCAGGGAGGGTACAGGTATAGACCAGGGTCAGATGTATGGATCAGGGAGGGTACAGGTAGAGGAAGACAGGTATAGACCAGGGTCAGATGTAAGGATCAGGGAGGGTACAGGTAGAAGAAGACAGGTATAGACCAGGGTCAGATGTAAGGATCAGGGAGGGTACAGGTAGAGGAAGACAGGTATAGACCAGGGTCAGATGTAAGGATCAGGGAGGGTACAGGTAGAAGAAGACAGGTATAGACCAGGGTCAGATGTAAGGATCAGGGAGGGTACAGGTAGAAGAAGACAGGTATAGACCAGGGTCAGATGTAAGGATCAGGGAGGGTACAGGTAGAGGAAGACAGGTATAGACCAGGGTCAGATGTAATGATCAGGGAGGGTATAGGTAGAGGAAGACAGGTATAGACCAGGGTCAGATGTAAGGATCAGGGAGGGTACAGGTAGAGGAAGACAGGTATAGACCAGGGTCAGATGTAAGGATCAGGGAGGGTACAGGTAGAGGAAGACAGGTATAGACCAGGGTCAGATGTAAGGATCAGGGAGGGTACAGGTAGAGGAAGACAGGTATAGACCAGGGTCAGATGTAAGGATCAGGGAGGGTACAGGTAGAGGAAGACAGGTATAGACCAGGGTCAGATGTATGGATCAGGGAGGGTACAGGTAGAGGAAGACAGGTATAGACCAGGGTCAGATGTAAGGATCAGGGAGGGTACAGGTAGAGGAAGACAGGTATAGACCAGGGTCAGATGTAAGGATCAGGGAGGGTACAGGTAGAGGAAGACAGGTATAGACCAGGGTCAGATGTAAGGATCAGGGAGGGTACAGGTAGAGGAAGACAGGTATAGACCAGGGTCAGATGTAAGGATCAGGGAGGGTACAGGTAGAGGAAGACAGGTATAGACCAGGGTCAGATGTAAGGATCAGGGAGGGTACAGGTAGAGGAAGACAGGTATAGACCAGGGTCAGATGTAAGGATCAGGGAGGGTACAGGTAGAGGAAGACAGGTATAGACCAGGGTCAGATGTAAGGATCAGGGAGGGTACAGGTAGAGGAAGACAGGTATAGACCAGGGTCAGATGTAAGGATCAGGGAGGGTACAGGTAGAGGAAGACAGGTATAGACCAGGGTCAGATGTATGGATCAGGGAGGGTACAGGTAGAGGAAGACAGGTAAAGACCAGGGTCAGATGTAAGGATCAGGGAGGGTACAGGTAGAGGAAGACGGGTATAGACCAGGGTCAGATGTAAGGATCAGGGAGGGTACAGGTAGAGGAAGACAGCTATAGACCAGGGTCAGATGTAAGGATCAGGGAGGGTACAGGTAGAGGAAGACAGGTATAGACCAGGGTCAGATGTAAGGATCAGGGAGGGTACAGGTAGAGGAAGACAGGTATAGACCAGGGTCAGATGTAAGGATCAGGGAGGGTACAGGTAGAGGAAGACAGATATAGACCAGGGTCAGATGTAAGGATCAGGGAGGGTACAGGTAGAGGAAGACAGGTATAGACCAGGGTCAGATGTAAGGATCAGGGAGGGTACAGGTAGAGGAAGACAGGTATAGACCAGGGTCAGATGTAAGGATCAGGGAGGGTACAGGTAGAGGAAGACAGGTATAGACCAGGGTCAGATGTAAGGATCAGGGAGGGTACAGGTAGAGGAAGACAGGTATAGACCAGGGTCAGATGTAAGGATCAGGGAGGGTACAGGTAGAGGAAGACAGGTATAGACCAGGGTCAGATGTAAGGATCAGGGAGGGTACAGGTAGAGGAAGACAGGTATAGACCAGGGTCAGATGTAAGGATCAGGGAGGGTACAGGTAGAGGAAGACAGGTATAGACCAGGGTCAGATGTAAGGATCAGGGAGGGTACAGGTAGAGGAAGACAGGTAAAGATTGATGATAATGGATAGAGTTAATATACTGGATTATAGGTTTGATGTGAAGGGGGTGAGGGTAAGGGGAGGGGTGAGGGTAAGAAGAAGAGTGAGGGTAAGGGGAGGGGTGAGGGTATTGGGATGAGGGGATGTGGTAGGGTCAGATGTATTCAGGTCAAAATGACTGTTTCCCTTTCTGATTCGTGGTGAGTTGTGACCACTGTAGTAGTTAATGACTAACTGACCCACTCCACCACTCACACCCATTGGCCACTAGTCGATCCAGACAGACAGACAGAGAGGGGTATTTGACCGGTGTGTTGTCAAGGTTGGAAGACACGACAGTGCTCAGGAGCCGCGTTCCGGTGCAGGTAGGAAACTCTGAAGTTTTGAAAACCTTAATAGACACATGTAGAATAGAAGAGGAGGAAGGGAAGCACTGCTGAGGAACACAATAGTAGAATTTGGTAGACAGAAGGTGCTCTTTGGTAAAAGGGGTAAATTGGTCATCAAAAAGAAAGGAGGACCAAGGCACTCTTCATACAATTAATTAAAATGCCTTTATTTGTATGGCATGTTCAATGAAAATAAAGTTTTAAAACTCAGACGCAATTTCGGCTGCATGGCCTTCCTCAGGAAGTACAAAGAAATGATAATACAATGTCCTCTTTTGAACAGATTTTTCCAATCAGCCCTGATTTGAAGAGGGAGTGGTTACAGAATTCATTGGACAACACCTAGTAAGCAATACTATACACATTAAAAAGTGAAATACTGTAGATATGTTATCAACACATTTAACTCAAAGCTAGAATCCTCAGAACGCCTAGAAAGGAAGTTCTAACATTAAATATGACTGGGCAAAGTGCCAAGAATAGGAGAGACATCTATTTCCATAGTACACTAGATCACTGCAAACGTGGACAATAACGGTCCAAACATAGCTGAGGGCAACAGTGCAAAATGTCCACTAGATGGCAGAAAAGAGACCTATCACCAGGAAAGGACAGGAAAGGTCAGAAATCCATGATATGGGCAGTTGACTCTGAGAGAGAAAGACAATAGTTGAACAGTTTTGAACAAATTAATTTCTTCCAAAATTAAGGAGAAGCAAGAGAGAAATAGATCAAGAAAGAGAGATTATTATTGTTTTTAATATTATATATATTTTTTCAGTTTCGTTTTTCTGGCAAATCCAGCTGGCTAGTTCAGCCAACAGAAACGCCCTGCTCAAACAGACTTTCCAACACAACACTAGAACTCTTCTAAGTCAAGGTAAGATTTTGGTTTTACAAATTTATTGCCACTGGGGCCCACTTGTGTAACTGTTAATTAACTGACTGTTACACTAACGTTACTGCATGATTGTAGCAGGTTTACTAACGCGTTAGTTCTATTAACTATGCTGACGATGTGTGCCGTTACTTTAGCTAATATGGTAACAAAGATGTAGGTTTTTTGTAGAGGTTTGGCTTGGAAATGTTGTTTTGCCTGGTCACATACAGCTGATGTGTTGTACATTGAAGTCCACAAGCAAAGGGAGAGAAGGAACGCAACGTGGCAGTTATGAGAGTGAACTCTAATTACGCGTGATCAGGAGTGTATTCATTCTGCATATTCTGTTGAAACATACACAGACACACAATAGTTTAGTGATTTAAAACAATCCCTCGTGTACTTTCCTCTCCTACTTGTCACATGCAGCTGTGTGTCAGTCCACTGTGTATCAGTCAGCTGCAGGGATGGCGCACCAGGAGCAGAGCACAGCCACTTTCCCCGAGCACATCCGCAAGAAACGGAACGGTGAACAGCTGAGCGCTGGGGAGATCCGAGACTTCGTACAGGGTGTCAAGGACAAGACCATCCAAGAGAGTCAGATTGGTACACACACACACACACACACACACACACACACACACACACACACACACACACACACACACACACACACACACACACACACACACACACACACCATCCAGCGATGTGCAGGTAGATCACAGAGTCACAGTGGGTGAGATGCCAGACAAGGCAGATGGTAGACCATAGGTCTGCAGAGAGGAAGACCCCCACACACTTTAGACTGAGTATCAATAGTCAAGCTCAGGCCAAAACCTGCACTCTACAGTTGAAATTCTCATCTGATGTGTGTGTGTGTGTGTGTGTGTGTGTGTGTGTGCATGTGTGTGTGCGCGTGTGTGCCTGTGTGTGTGAGTGCGTGTCTGCGTGTGTGTATGTGTATGTGTATGTGTCTGTCTGTGTGTGTGTCTGTGTGTGTGTGTGTGTGTGTGTGTGTGTGTGTGTGTGTGTGTGTGTGTGTGTGTGTGTGTGTGTGTGTGTGTGTGTGTGTGTGTGTGTGTGTGTGTGCGTGTGAGTGCGTGCGTGCGTGCGTGCGTGTCTGCATGTGTGTATGTGTGTGTGTTTTTCCTAGCCACCGTGCTTCTACACCTGCATTGCTTGCTGTTTGGGGTTTTAGGCTGGGTTTCTGTACAGCACTTCGAGATATTAGCTGATGTACGAAGGGCTATATAAAATAAACTTGATTGATTGATTCATTGTGTGTGTGTGTGTGTGTGTGTGTGTGTGTGTGTGTGTGTGTGTGTGTGTGTGTGTGTGTGTGTGTGTGTGTGTGTGTGTGTGTGTGTGTGTGTGTGTATAGGAGCCATGCTGATGGCAATCTGGCTGCAGGGAATGGTAGCGGAGGAGACTCACGCACTGACGAAGGAGATGATGCTGTCAGGGGAAGTGATGTCATGGCCGGCAGAGTGGGAGGGGCTAATGGTGGATAAACACTCGACGGGTGGAGTGGGGGACAAGATCAGCCTGGTGCTGGCTCCTGCTCTGGCTGCCTGCGGCTGCAAGGTACCTGCCTGGATCCACCTGTGTGTGTGTGTGTGTGTGTTTCTTTGTGTGTGTGTGTGTGTGTGTGTTTCTTTGTGTGTGTGTGTGTGTTTCTGTGTGTGTGTGTGTGTGTGACTATCAGAAGCTGTGTCCATAGGTACCCATGATAAGTGGCAGAGGTCTGGCGCACACAGGCGGCACGCTGGACAAACTGGAGTCCATCCCTGGTTATAACGTCTATCAGTCAGTACAACAGGTACTCTCTCTCTCTCTCTCTCTCTCTCTCTCTCTGTCTCTCTCTCTCTCTCTCTCTCTGTCTCTGTCTCTGTCTCTCTCTCTGCCTCTCTCTCTCTCTCTCTCTCTCTCTCTCTCTCTCTCTCTCTGTCTCTCTCTCTCTCTCTCTCTCTCTCTCTCTCTGCCTCTCTCTCTCTCTGTCTCTCTCTCTCTCTCTCTCTCTTTCTCTGTCTCTGTCTCTCTCTCTCTCTCTCTCTCTCTCTCTCTCTCTGTCTTTCTCTCTCTCTCTCTCTCTCTCTCTCTCTCTCTCTCTCTCTCTCTCTCTCTCTCTCTGTCTCTCTCAAGTTATTAACGTGTGATATTGTGGCACCATCCTCAGCTGCATCGAATCCTGGAGGAGGTTGGCTGTTGCATTGTAGGACAGACAGATAACCTGGTGCCTGCTGACAAGGTCATGTACGCTCTGAGAGACGTTACGTCTACAGTCGACAGCCTCCCACTCATCACAGGTCTGCCAACAACAACAACAGCAAACTGGACTACCTTTCAAAGTAGAGAAATGAACATGTGAATAGTGTGTGTGTCCTCTCCAGGCTCTATCATCTCTAAGAAGGGTGCTGAGTCTCTGAGTGCGTTGGTTCTGGATGTGAAGTTTGGGAATGCAGCTCTCTACAAAGACCTGGGCAGTGCCAAGTCACTGGCCCAGTCCATGGTAACCCTAACACTGACACCTGACCTTTACCCCATTCTTGTTTCAATGTCTGGAGGGTTTTCACTCCTGCCTTGTACTTGATTGATCAAATAAGGTTGTTGATTTAGTTAGGAACTCACCTGGTTGTCAAGTGTGGAATAGAAAGGACATAACAAAAAGCAGACCCCTGACCCTTACCGTGACCCCATTCTCTCCTGCAGGTGACAGTTGGGAACAGTTTGGGGATCCGTACGGGGGCGGTGCTTAGTCGTATGAACTGTCCTATTGGTCGCTGTGTGGGGAACACTCTGGAAGTGATGGAGTCCCTGGAGTGTCTAAAGGGGAGGGGCCCTGACGACATACTGGAGCTGGTCACAAGTCTGGGTGAGGAATACACACAGACACACAGACACACAAACTCAGTGAATTGGTTCCTTTGGACCAAAACCAAGCAGAACAAGACCTAGTTAGAATGTCAGTGCTGCTCGGGCTTAGCTACAGTCTAAACACAGAAGCTGTGGAAGTTCCAAGTCATTCTTAAGTCATTACCTTCAAATTCAAGTCAATCTTCTGTGTGTGTGTGTGTGTGTGTGTGTGTGTGTGTGTGTGTGTGTGTGTGTGTGTGTGTGTGTGTGTGTGTGTGTGTGTGTGTGTGTGTGTGTGTGTGTGTGTGTGTGTGTGTGTGTGTAGGTGGGCTGCTGTTGTGGATGATTGGCCGTGCAGGGAGCCTGGAGGAGGGTAAAAAGGTGATCTCTAAAACCCTGCAGAATGGTGCAGCCCTGGAAAAGTTCCAGAACATGATGATTGGTCAGGGAGTAACCAGTCAGATCGCTGCATCACTCTGTTCAACCAACGCAGACTACTACAGCATCCTGAGAAGGGCAAACTACCAGCCAGAACTGGAGACAGAGGGCCTCGGTAACACACACACACACACACACACACACACACACACACACACACACACACACACACACACACACACACACACACACACACACACACACACACAGATGCACTCACACGTATACACTTCATGACTTTGTCTTTTGGTGTCTGCAGGGACAGTGCTGGACATAGATGGCATGGTCATTGCTCAGGTGCTGCACAGGTTGGGGGCGGGACGTTCGAAGGCCGGAGACCCTGTCAATCACAGCGTGGGGGCGGAGCTTCTGGTGTCTTTGGGACAGAAGGTGGAGAAAGGTGAGAACTGTCTGACCCTGTGTGTGTGTGTGTGTGTGTGTGTGTGTGTGTGTGTGTGTGTGTGTGTGTGTGTGTGTGTGTGTGTGTGTGTGTGTGTGTGTGTGTGTGTGTGTGTGTGTGTGTGTGTGTGTGTTAGGGTGTGAGGGGTGTAGGGGTCAGTGTCACCCTGATCTGACTCGACCTTTGCCCTCTGACCCCAGGGCAGCCATGGCTGCGTGTCCACTACGAGACTCCGGCGCTGAGTGCAGAGCAGAGACTCAGTCTACAAGGGGCGCTGACACTGGGGACCGCCGACCAGCTACACACACAGCCACTAGTGGCAGAAATCATACTGCCATAGTGACACAAATCCACTCTATGTTAAAGCTTGATTGGGAGATGACCTGCTTTTGGGAATCTCAGTGTTTCATTTTTAAAGGATGTATAGATCAGAACTAAAGGCCTGTGTCTCCTGCTCTTCACTCTCAAAGTCCTCTCTGAACCACCCATATAAAGTCACATGATTCTGTGGAGACTGAATAGATGTTAACCGTTTCCAGGAACTGTGTGAGGGGATTTTCTGTTAAACCTTACTAATGCTTGTGTACTAAAATATCCTTCTTTAAGCCTCGGCATTGGGCTTGAGATGGTTAAAGAAACTAACTCATATAAGATATAAAAGTGTGTGTGTGCACATTAATAGAGGCCTGTTCTAACTGTTCTGGGTGTGTAGAATGACCCCAGGATGTCTGGGAGCTCAGCCAAGACTTGACAGAAACTGACTGGTTCCTCTTCAGTTAACTGGAGACAGAGTAAAGGTTATATCCTGCACACCAATGATTGAGCTATTGTTCTGTCTGGAGCCTGTTTCTGGGCGAAAGATTCATGTTTTGTGTGTGTGTGTGTGTGACCAGGACGACCATACATCATCTGGGCCGACAGTCAAAGGCGCTAGCTTGCCCAACTTGGGGGGAACCGTTGAGCTACTGTTAGAGGAAGTATGTCAGGAGTGACTTCTTGTCTTCCTGGCCCATATTGTCCTCACTCAGTTGCGACATACTGAGGAAACATTTTTACCCAGTTGTCCCCCCCCTCACTCACACACATACACATACATTGGGTCACGTGTTTTGCAGATGCTTGCATGGGGTAGCTTGACTATATAAACGCTCCTGTACTCTGTGTACAGGAGGCTCTCACTCCATCTCACCTGTGTGGGCGGGGCGACCAGCCTCCATATTATAATAGGAATTTTAATAAATGTAATACCTTGATTGATTATTGATTTTGTCTCTCCTCATTATTAGTTAAAGGTAGAATTTCCACCACACCTGTCGTGAAGGTCAGAGTTCATCCAGGACTGTTATCCAGAAACACACACAGTAACCCAAGACAAATGTTGATTGACAGCTGACTGTGTTATATCAGTTTCACTGACAGTTTCATTAGTGTGTGTGTAGGGATTTTCCTTTTTGGTTTGTCTCAGCATGAACTCAACAGATTCTTCCAAAAGAACAACGATACTACTTTCCACATTGCTTTTAAATATGAATACACATGTCCACACATCTCTATTATAATAAAATATAAGAACAAAATGTTTGACCCGTATGGCCCTAACAACCTGGTAACTTTCATATTATGCAAACATTTGGTGGCACAGAAAGAAAGGAGATATTACTGCACTGTTGGAGATATGAACACAAGCATTTCACTACTCACTCACATACACATATCTGTTAAATATGTGTATGTGACTGTCACGCCCTGGCCATAGAAAGGCTTTTATTCTCTATTTTGGTTAGGCCAGGGTGTGACTAGGGTGGGCATTCTAGTTTCTTTATTTCTATGTTTTCTATTTCTTTGTGTTTGGCCGGGTGTGGTTCTCAATCAGAGGCAGCTGTCTATCGTTGTCTCTGATTGAGAACCATACTTAGGTAGCCCTTTTTTCCACCTGTCTTTGTGGGAAGTTAACTTTGTTTGATGGCACATAGCCTTAAGCTTCACGGTTTGTTTTGGTATTGTTTATTGTTTTGTTGGCGACATCTACTATTAAAAGTATGTACGCTCACCACGCTGCACCTTGGTCCTCTTCTCCTTCTCCCGACGACGTTCGTTACACATACTTAGGTAGCCCTTTTTTCCACCTGTCTTTGTGGGAAGTTAACTTTGTTTGATGGCACATAGCCTTAAGCTTCACGGTTTGTTTTGGTATTGTTTATTGTTTTGTTGGCGACATCTACTATTAAAAGTATGTACGCTCACCACGCTGCACCTTGGTCCTCTTCTTCAGACGCCCGTCACCTAATCTGACCAAATAACTCATCATAAACTTTACATAAAAATACTTGTTGTATGGCAAATGAAAGATACACTGGTTCTTAATGCAACCGCTGTGTTAGATTTTTAAAAATAACTTTAGTACGACATACAGCTTGCGTTATTGCGAGACAGCGCCCGCTAAAAGGGCGGAGAATAGGACTAAACATTTCACACAAAAATACGAAATAACATCATAAATTGTTCTTACTTTTGTTGAGCTTCCATCAGAATCTTGTACAAGGAGTCCTTGGTCTAGAATAAATCGTTGTTTGGTTTTAGAATGTCCTTTTCTCCTGTCGAATTAGCAACCTTAGCTAGCCAAGTGGCGCGAACATGTCCATCTTCTCTCGACGCAAACAACGAAAAACTCCAAAAGTCCCGATAAACGTTGAATAATCTGATAAAACTCGGTTGAAAAAACATACTTTACGATGATATTGTCACATGTATCAAATAAAATCAGAGCCGGAGATATTAGCCGTGTATACCGAACGCTTTTCAGAAGGCAATCTGGGGTTCCTTCTTGCGCCTTCGAAGACAATGAAATTTCCAGACCTGTCACTCCAAAAGCTCTTGTTCGACCTCAGATCAAGCTAGACACCCCATTTCACCTCCCACTGCCTGTTGACATCTAGTGGAAGGCGTATGAAGTGCATGTATATCGATAGATATAAGCCAGTTGAATAGGCAGGCCCTGGAACAGAGCCTTGATTTCAGATTTTTCACTTCCTGTCTGGAAGTTTGCTGCAAAATGAGTTCTGTTTTACTCACAGATATAATTCAAACAGTTTTAGAAACTTGACGGTGTTTTCTATCCAATAGTAATAATAATATGCATATTGTACGATCTAGAATAGAGTACAAGGCCGTTTCATTTGGGCACGATTTTTTCCCAAAGTGAAAATAGCGCCCCCTACACACTAACAGGTTAAATTAGATGGGGAGCGGCGAAAAACAGCAATCTTCAAGTCCTTCAATCCACAGATTTTCAATGGGTTCAAGTCTAGGCTTTGGCTGGGCCACTCAAGGACTTTCACATTCCTGTTCTGAAGTCATTCCAGCATTGCTTTGGCTGTATGCTTGGGGTCATTGTCCTGTTGGAACGTAAATCGTTGCCTCAGTCTAAAGTCGTTTGCACTCTGAAGCAGGTTCTCATTCAGGATTTGCCTGTATTTGGATCCATTCATTGTTCCCTCTATCCTTGCCAGTCTCCCAGTCCATGCCGCTGAAAAGCATCCCCATAGCATGATGCTGCCAACGCGCTTCACTGTAGGGATGGTGTTAGACGGGTGATGAGCTGTGCCTGGTTTTCTCAACATGGTCTCAGAGCATTTCGTATTCTTTTGTGTGTATATAAACCAAAACACTCCATTTACTATGATATGTTACGTTTCGTACGGTATCTGAATTTGTGGATCTCCATTATCCATTTTGAATTTACAATTCGTACGATATGTTTGAAATTTGTTAAACGTATCATATGTCACGAATTACAATTTGTTGTTGCTAACAGCTAGGTGGCTAACGCTAACTAGCTCTAGGGGTTAAGGTTAGTGGAAGGGTTAGCTAAAAGGGTTAGGGGAAGGGTTAGCTAACTTGATAAGTAGTTCCAACGTAGCTAAAAAGTAGTTACAATGTTGCTAATTAGCTAAAATGCTAAAGTTTTCTGTGATGAGATTCAAACACTCAACCTTGGGGTTGCTAGAAGTTCGTGTTATATGCCCACTCATCCACCCCGACCAACCACCCTGCTTTAGTTTTTGCCTTAACTTCTTTGGGCTGCAAGCCCGAAGCCGGGCACAATATCACAACAGCCACTTCAAGTGCAGGGCGCGAAATTCAAAATATATTCTTTAGAAATATTTAACTTTCACACATTAACCTGTCTGGCACCGGGGTTCCGCTAGCGGAACTCCTCCCACATTCCACTGAAAAGGCAGAGCGCGAAATTCAAAAAATATTTTTGAGAAATATTTAACTTTCACACATTAACAAGTCCAATACAGCAAATGAAAGATAAACATCTTGTGAATCCAACCAACATGTCCGATTTTTAAAATGTTTTACAGCGAAAACAGCACGTATATTTATGTTAGCTCACCACCAAATACAAAAAAGGACAGACATTTTTCACAGCACAGGTAGCATGCACAAAGCCAACCTAACTAACCAAGAACCAACCAAACTAACCAAGAAACAACTTCATCAGATGACAGTCTTATAACATGTTATTCAATAAATCTATGTTTTGTTCGAAAAATTTGCATATTTGAGCTATAAATCAGTTTTACATTGCAGCTACCATCACAGCTACCGTCAGAAATAGCACCGAAGCAGCCAGAGTAATTACAGACACCAACGTGAAATACCTAAATACTCATCATAAAACATTTCTGAAAAATACATGTTGTACAGCAAATGAAAGACAGGCATCTTGTGATTCCAGCCAATATTTCCGATTTCTTAAGTGTTTTACAGCGAAAACACAATATAGCATTATATTAGCTTACCACAATAGCCAGAAACACAAGCCATTTACCAGCAGCAAAAGTTAGCGATCGTAACAAACCAGCAAAAGATATATAATTTTTGACTAACCTTGATAAGCTTCATCAGATGACAGTCCTATAACATCAGGTTATACATACACTTATGTTTTGTTCGAAAATGTGCATATTTAGAGCTGAAATCAGTGGTTATACATTGTGCTAATGTAGCATCTTTTTCCCACAACGTCCGGATATTTTTCTGACACTCACATATTCTGACCAAATAACTATTCATAAACATTACTAAAAAATACATGTTGTATAGGAAATGATAGATACACTAGTTCTTAATGCAATCGCCGTGTTAGAATTCTAAAAATAACTTCATTACGACATGCAGTTTACGTTATGGCGAGAGCGTGCCCAAAATCTGGGCGCAAACTACTAGTTCACATGTTCGACAGATATATGAAATAGCATCATAAAATGGGTCCTACTTTTGATGATCTTCCATCAGAATGTTGTACAAGGGGTCCTTTGTCCAGAACAATCGTTGTTTGGATTTAGAATGTCCTCTTCTCCAGTCAATTAGCACGGAAAGCTAGCAAAGTGGCGCGAAGCTCTCCTTCCTGAACATACGCAGACAAAGCAACACGCCTAACGTCCCGAAAAAATGTCAATAATCTAATAAAACTATATTGAAAAAACATACTTTACGATGATATTGTCACATGTATCAAATAAAATCAAAGCCGGAGATATTAGTCGTCTATAATGACAGTTTTACAGAAGGCAATACCAGGTCACTTCTCGCACGTTCCAGAAAACAGGAAATAAAAGCTCTCATGCCAAGAGCTTTTATTCGACCTCAGATCATGTTATACACTCCATTTCTTCTCTCACTGCCTGTTGACATCTAGTGGAAGGCGTATGAAGTGCATGTATACTAATAAATATCAAGCACATTTATAGGCAGGCCCTAGAACAGAGCATCGATTTCAGATTTTCCACTTCCTGTCAGGAAGTTTGCTGCAAAATTAGTTCTGTTTTACTCACAGATATAATTCAAACGGTTTTAGAAACTAAAGAGTGTTTTCTATCCAATAGTAATAATAATATGCATATTGTACGAGCAAGAATTGAGTACGAGGCTGTTTGAAATGGGCACCTTTTATCCAGGCTACTCAATACTGCCCCTGCAGCCCAAAGAGGTTAAGTAACCTGTTTTATGTAACCATTATGGAGGAAATTATTGAGTTACCTACCATGTTGTTTAATTGAACATACTATGCTGTTTTTACTTGGAGAATTATCCAATGTTATATTTTAGTATAGGCTTGTCTTGTGTGACTTAGTCATGGGTCTGGGCATACAGATAAGAGCCTTTTGGTTTCGACTGTAGTATGTGACAGCCTGTTTTAACAATCTACAGGAACTTTGATGTGTGAAAACTGTAAGTGAAATATTACGTATTTACCTGCTTTGTTGAATATTGATTGTTGAATTATATGCTTAACAATAGTAAGAGATTTCCATAACTACAAATGCTGTGCTTCTGTAAAGGGATGGTTCCCCTCTAGCTCCCTGCAGCTGGTCTGTGGGTATCGTCAAGGACATGGTGTGAGCCGAGATAGAGATAGCCTGAGAAGTAGAATAAACCCCTATTTGTTTCTAATCATCTTTGCTTCTGAGAAACTAAGCCAGAGTACGGGGAAACAACACTGGGTGAACATTACCACAAGATGAACCCAAGGTAGCTTATGATGCCCCGATCTGCATGGGAGGGGTGCAACCAGCCATGACTAAGCATTTTTAGGTCTGCTATATAGGACCTCTGTTTTTTCTGTATCATTGAGCTCTCGGCCTTACACTCAAGAGTGTGGGGTCGACCAGCTTCATTATTGCAATTCTTATTAAATAAAGATGATCGTTTGAAGAAATGACAAAGTCTCTCTCACTTGGTTAGAATGTCCTGCTAAACATTCAGGTAACACACACACACACACACACACACACACACACACACACACACACACACACACACACACACACACACACACACACACACACACACACACACACACACACACACACACACACACTGCCACATGAACACAGACACACACACATTATTCAGCTGTTCACATTTGTCTTGATCGACAGGTTTTCCAGTTTGTTGTTGATGTTAAACATGTCCTCCAGTTTATAGTGGCTGTGTATCTGTACCAGCCTGTTGGTCAGAAAGCCAAGCTGAGAAATGTTAGTCAACTGATTCGCTCTGAGGACCATTGTGAACCAAACCCTGACTTCCTTGATGACCCGGACTACCCTGACCAAAACCATGCCTATCCTGAACCAAACCAGGCCTATCCTGAACCAAACCAGGCCTACGCACATACAAACCTCGCCTACCCGGAACAAGTCATTGCCTTCCTGAACCAAGACAAGCCTACTCTGATGACCAACACCAGGCCGACTTCGGACCAAACCATTCCTACCACCGCTAAGCAGGACCAGAGTGTTTCTGTATGACTGAAGACACTTTGGGCGCTAACATTGAATTGCTCAGTGGAGGCTGGTGGGAGGAGCAATAGGAGGATGGGCTCATTGTAATGGCTGGAAAGGAATATTTGGAACGGAGTCAAACGTGGCTTCCATATGTTTGATACCATTCCATCAATTCCATTCCAGCCATTACAATGAGCACGTCCTCCTGTAGCTCCTCCCACCAGCCGCCACTGGAATTGCTCAAACTCTAAATGCTCAGTTCAGTGCTTTCAGAGGAAGACAGGTATAGACCAGGGTCAGATGTATGGATCAGGGAGGGTACAGGTAGAGGAAGACAGGTATAGACCAGGGTCAGATGTAAGGATCAGGGAGGGTACAGGAAGAGGAAGACAGGTATAGACCAGGGTCAGATGTAAGGATCAGGGAGGGTACAGGTAGAGGAAGACAGGTATAGACCAGGGTCAGATGTAAGGATCAGGGAGGGTACAGGTAGAGGAAGACAGGTATAGACCAGGGTCAGATGTAAGGATCTGGGAGGGTACAGGTAGAGGAAGACAGGTATAGACCAGGGTCACATGTAAGGATCAGGGAGGGTACAGGTATAGACCAGGGTCAGATGTATGGATCAGGGAGGGTACAGGTAGAGGAAGACAGGTATAGACCAGGGTCAGATGTAAGGATCAGGGAGGGTACAGGTAGAAGAAGACAGGTATAGACCAGGGTCAGATGTAAGGATCAGGGAGGGTACAGGTAGAGGAAGACAGGTATAGACCAGGGTCAGATGTAAGGATCAGGGAGGGTACAGGTAGAAGAAGACAGGTATAGACCAGGGTCAGATGTAAGGATCAGGGAGGGTACAGGTAGAAGAAGACAGGTATAGACCAGGGTCAGATGTAAGGATCAGGGAGGGTACAGGTAGAGGAAGACAGGTATAGACCAGGGTCAGATGTAATGATCAGGGAGGGTATAGGTAGAGGAAGACAGGTATAGACCAGGGTCAGATGTAAGGATCAGGGAGGGTACAGGTAGAGGAAGACAGGTATAGACCAGGGTCAGATGTAAGGATCAGGGAGGGTACAGGTAGAGGAAGACAGGTATAGACCAGGGTCAGATGTAAGGATCAGGGAGGGTACAGGTAGAGGAAGACAGGTATAGACCAGGGTCAGATGTAAGGATCAGGGAGGGTACAGGTAGAGGAAGACAGGTATAGACCAGGGTCAGATGTATGGATCAGGGAGGGTACAGGTAGAGGAAGACAGGTATAGACCAGGGTCAGATGTAAGGATCAGGGAGGGTACAGGTAGAGGAAGACAGGTATAGACCAGGGTCAGATGTAAGGATCAGGGAGGGTACAGGTAGAGGAAGACAGGTATAGACCAGGGTCAGATGTAAGGATCAGGGAGGGTACAGGTAGAGGAAGAAAGGTATAGACCAGGGTCAGATGTAAGGATCAGGGAGGGTACAGGTAGAGGAAGACAGGTATAGACCAGGGTCAGATGTAAGGATCAGGGAGGGTACAGGTAGAGGAAGACAGGTATAGACCAGGGTCAGATGTAAGGATCAGGGAGGGTACAGGTAGAGGAAGACAGGTATAGACCAGGGTCAGATGTAAGGATCAGGGAGGGTACAGGTAGAGGAAGACAGGTATAGACCAGGGTCAGATGTAAGGATCAGGGAGGGTACAGGTAGAGGAAGACAGGTATAGACCAGGGTCAGATGTATGGATCAGGGAGGGTACAGGTAGAGGAAGACAGGTAAAGACCAGGGTCAGATGTAAGGATCAGGGAGGGTACAGGTAGAGGAAGACAGGTATAGACCAGGGTCAGATGTAAGGATCAGGGAGGGTACAGGTAGAGGAAGACAGGTATAGACCAGGGTCAGATGTAAGGATCAGGGAGGGTACAGGTAGAGGAAGACAGGTATAGACCAGGGTCAGATATAAGGATCAGGGAGGGTACAGGTAGAGGAAGACAGGTATAGACCAGGGTCAGATGTAAGGATCAGGGAGGGTACAGGTAGAGGAAGACAGGTAAAGATTGATGATAATGGATAGAGTTAATATACTGGATTATAGGTTTGATGTGAAGGGGGTGAGGGTAAGGGGAGGGGTGAGGGTAAGAAGAAGAGTGAGGGTAAGGGGAGGGGTGAGGGTATTGGGATGAGGGGATGTGGTAGGGTCAGATGTATTCAGGTCAAAATGACTGTTTCCCTTTCTGATTCGTGGTGAGTTGTGACCACTGTAGTAGTTAATGACTAACTGACCCACTCCACCACTCACACCCATTGGCCACTAGTCGATCCAGACAGACAGACAGAGAGGGGTATTTGACCGGTGTGTTGTCAAGGTTGGAAGACACGACAGTGCTCAGGAGCCGCGTTCCGGTGCAGGTAGGAAACTCTGAAGTTTTGAAAACCTTAATAGACACATGTAGAATAGAAGAGGAGGAAGGGAAGCACTGCTGAGGAACACAATAGTAGAATTTGGTAGACAGAAGGTGCTCTTTGGTAAAAGGGGTAAATTGGTCATCAAAAAGAAAGGAGGACCAAGGCACTCTTCATACAATTAATTAAAATGCCTTTATTTGTATGGCATGTTCAATGAAAATAAAGTTTTAAAACTCAGACGCAATTTCGGCTGCATGGCCTTCCTCAGGAAGTACAAAGAAATGATAATACAATGTCCTCTTTTGAACAGATTTTTCCAATCAGCCCTGATTTGAAGAGGGAGTGGTTACAGAATTCATTGGACAACACCTAGTAAGCAATACTACGCACATTAAAAAGTGAAATACTGTAGATATGTTATCAACACATTTAACTCAAAGCTAGAATCCTCAGAACGCCTAGAAAGGAAGTTCTAACATTAAATATGACTGGGCAAAGTGCCAAGAATAGGAGAGACATCTATTTCCATAGTACACTAGATCACTGCAAACGTGGACAATAACGGTCCAAACATAGCTGAGGGCAACAGTGCAAAATGTCCACTAGATGGCAGAAAAGAGACCTATCACCACCCGACAGGAAAGGTGAGAAATCCATGATATGGGCAGTTGACTCTGAGAGAGAAAGACAATAGTTGAACAGTTTTGAACAAATTAATTTCTTCCAAAATTAAGGAGAAGCAAGAGAGAAATAGATCAAGAAAGAGAGATTATTATTGTTTTTAATATTATATATATTTTTTCAGTTTCGTTTTTCTGGCAAATCCAGCTGGCTAGTTCAGCCAACAGAAACGCCCTGCTCAAACAGACTTTCCAACACAACACTAGAACTCTTCTAAGTCAAGGTAAGATTTTGGTTTTACAAATTTATTGCCACTGGGGCCCACTTGTGTAACTGTTAATTAACTGACTGTTACACTAACGTTACTGCATGATTGTAGCAGGTTTACTAACGCGTTAGTTCTATTAACTATGCTGACGATGTGTGCCGTTACTTTAGCTAATATGGTAACAAAGATGTAGGTTTTTTGTAGAGGTTTGGCTTGGAAATGTTGTTTTGCCTGGTCACATACAGCTGATGTGTTGTACATTGAAGTCCACAAGCAAAGGGAGAGAAGGAACGCAACGTGGCAGTTATGAGAGTGAACTCTATTTACACGTGATCAGGAGTGTATTCATTCTGCATATTCTGTTGAAACATACACAGACACACAATAGTTTAGTGATTTAAAACAATCCCTCGTGTACTTTCCTCTCCTACTTGTCACATGCAGCTGTGTGTCAGTCCACTGTGTATCAGTCAGCTGCAGGGATGGCGCACCAGGAGCAGAGCACAGCCACTTTCCCCGAGCACATCCGCAAGAAACGGAACGGTGAACAGCTGAGCGCTGGGGAGATCCGAGACTTCGTACAGGGTGTCAAGGACAAGACCATCCAAGAGAGTCAGATTGGTACACACACACACACACACACACACACACACACACACACACACACACACACACACACACACACACACACACACACACACACACACACACACACACACACACACCATCCAGCGATGTGCAGGTAGATCACAGAGTCACAGTGGGTGAGATGCCAGACAAGGCAGATGGTAGACCATAGGTCTGCAGAGAGGAAGACCCCCACACACTTTAGACTGAGTATCAATAGTCAAGCTCAGGCCAAAACCTGCACTCTACAGTTGAAATTCTCATCTGATGTGTGTGTGTGTGTGTGTGTGTGTGTGCGCGTGTGTGCCTGTGTGTGTGAGTGCGTGTCTGCGTGTGTGTATGTGTATGTGTATGTGTCTGTCTGTGTGTGTGTCTGTGTGTGTGTGTGTGTGTGTGTGTGTGTGTGTGTGTGTGTGTGTGTGTGTGTGTGTGTGTGTGTGTGTGTGTGTGTGTGTGTGTGTGTGTGTGTGTGTGTGCGTGTGAGTGCGTGCGTGCGTGTCTGCATGTGTGTATGTGTGTGTGTTTTTCCTAGCCACCGTGCTTCTACACCTGCATTGCTTGCTGTTTGGGGTTTTAGGCTGGGTTTCTGTACAGCACTTCGAGATATTAGCTGATGTACGAAGGGCTATATAAAATAAACTTGATTGATTGATTCATTGTGTGTGTGTGTGTGTGTGTGTGTGTGTGTGTGTGTGTGTGTGTGTGTGTGTGTGTGTGTGTGTGTGTGTGTGTATAGGAGCCATGCTGATGGCAATCTGGCTGCAGGGAATGGTAGCGGAGGAGACTCACGCACTGACGAAGGAGATGATGCTGTCAGGGGAAGTGATGTCATGGCCGGCAGAGTGGGAGGGGCTAATGGTGGATAAACACTCGACGGGTGGAGTGGGGGACAAGATCAGCCTGGTGCTGGCTCCTGCTCTGGCTGCCTGCGGCTGCAAGGTACCTGCCTGGATCCACCTGTGTGTGTGTGTGTGTTTCTTTGTGTGTGTGTGTGTGTGTGTGTTTCTTTGTGTGTGTGTGTGTGTTTCTGTGTGTGTGTGTGTGTGTGACTATCAGAAGCTGTGTCCATAGGTACCCATGATAAGTGGCAGAGGTCTGGCGCACACAGGCGGCACGCTGGACAAACTGGAGTCCATCCCTGGTTATAACGTCTATCAGTCAGTACAACAGGTACTCTCTCTCTCTCTCTCTCTCTCTCTCTCTCTCTGTCTCTCTCTCTCTCTCTCTCTCTGTCTCTGTCTCTGTCTCTCTCTCTGCCTCTCTCTCTCTCTCTCTCTCTCTCTCTCTCTCTCTCTCTCTCTCTCTCTGTCTCTCTCTCTCTCTCTCTCTCTCTCTCTCTCTCTCTCTCTCTCTCTGCCTCTCTCTCTCTCTGTCTCTCTCTCTCTCTCTCTCTCTCTCTCTCTCTCTCTCTCTTTCTCTGTCTCTGTCTCTCTCTCTCTCTCTCTCTCTCTCTCTCTCTCTGTCTTTCTCTCTCTCTCTCTCTCTCTCTCTCTCTCTCTCTCTCTCTCTCTCTCTCTCTCTCTCTCTCTCTCTCTCTCTCTCTCTCTCTCTCTGTCTCTCTCAAGTTATTAACGTGTGATATTGTGGCACCATCCTCAGCTGCATCGAATCCTGGAGGAGGTTGGCTGTTGCATTGTAGGACAGACAGATAACCTGGTGCCTGCTGACAAGGTCATGTACGCTCTGAGAGACGTTACGTCTACAGTCGACAGCCTCCCACTCATCACAGGTCTGCCAACAACAACAACAGCAAACTGGACTACCTTTCAAAGTAGAGAAATGAACATGTGAATAGTGTGTGTGTCCTCTCCAGGCTCTATCATCTCTAAGAAGGGTGCTGAGTCTCTGAGTGCGTTGGTTCTGGATGTGAAGTTTGGGAATGCAGCTCTCTACAAAGACCTGGGCAGTGCCAAGTCACTGGCCCAGTCCATGGTAACCCTAACACTGACACCTGACCTTTACCCCATTCTTGTTTCAATGTCTGGAGGGTTTTCACTCCTGCCTTGTACTTGATTGATCAAATAAGGTTGTTGATTTAGTTAGGAACTCACCTGGTTGTCAAGTGTGGAATAGAAAGGACATAACAAAAAGCAGACCCCTGACCCTTACCGTGACCCCATTCTCTCCTGCAGGTGACAGTTGGGAACAGTTTGGGGATCCGTACGGGGGCGGTGCTTAGTCGTATGAACTGTCCTATTGGTCGCTGTGTGGGGAACACTCTGGAAGTGATGGAGTCCCTGGAGTGTCTAAAGGGGAGGGGCCCTGACGACATACTGGAGCTGGTCACAAGTCTGGGTGAGGAATACACACAGACACACAGACACACAAACTCAGTGAATTGGTTCCTTTGGACCAAAACCAAGCAGAACAAGACCTAGTTAGAATGTCAGTGCTGCTCGGGCTTAGCTACAGTCTAAACACAGAAGCTGTGGAAGTTCCAAGTCATTCTTAAGTCATTACCTTCAAATTCAAGTCAATCTTCTGTGTGTGTGTGTGTGTGTGTGTGTGTGTGTGTGTGTGTGTGTGTGTGTGTGTGTGTGTGTGTGTGTGTGTGTGTGTGTGTGTGTGTGTGTGTGTGTGTGTGTGTGTGTGTGTGTGTGTGTGTGTAGGTGGGCTGCTGTTGTGGATGATTGGCCGTGCAGGGAGCCTGGAGGAGGGTAAAAAGGTGATCTCTAAAACCCTGCAGAATGGTGCAGCCCTGGAAAAGTTCCAGAACATGATGATTGGTCAGGGAGTAACCAGTCAGATCGCTGCATCACTCTGTTCAACCAACGCAGACTACTACAGCATCCTGAGAAGGGCAAACTACCAGCCAGAACTGGAGACAGAGGGCCTCGGTAACACACACACACACACACACACACACACACACACACACACACACACACACACACACACACACACACACACACACACACACACACACACACACACACACACACAGATGCACTCACACGTATACACTTCATGACTTTGTCTTTTGGTGTCTGCAGGGACAGTGCTGGACATAGATGGCATGGTCATTGCTCAGGTGCTGCACAGGTTGGGGGCGGGACGTTCGAAGGCCGGAGACCCTGTCAATCACAGCGTGGGGGCGGAGCTTCTGGTGTCTTTGGGACAGAAGGTGGAGAAAGGTGAGAACTGTCTGACCCTGTGTGTGTGTGTGTGTGTGTGTGTGTGTGTGTGTGTGTGTGTGTGTGTGTGTGTGTGTGTGTGTGTGTGTGTGTGTGTTAGGGTGTGAGGGGTGTAGGGGTCAGTGTCACCCTGATCTGACTCGACCTTTGCCCTCTGACCCCAGGGCAGCCATGGCTGCGTGTCCACTACGAGACTCCGGCGCTGAGTGCAGAGCAGAGACTCAGTCTACAAGGGGCGCTGACACTGGGGACCGCCGACCAGCTACACACACAGCCACTAGTGGCAGAAATCATACTGCCATAGTGACACAAATCCACTCTATGTTAAAGCTTGATTGGGAGATGACCTGCTTTTGGGAATCTCAGTGTTTCATTTTTAAAGGATGTATAGATCAGAACTAAAGGCCTGTGTCTCCTGCTCTTCACTCTCAAAGTCCTCTCTGAACCACCCATATAAAGTCACATGATTCTGTGGAGACTGAATAGATGTTAACCGTTTCCAGGAACTGTGTGAGGGGATTTTCTGTTAAACCTTACTAATGCTTGTGTACTAAAATATCCTTCTTTAAGCCTCGGCATTGGGCTTGAGATGGTTAAAGAAACTAACTCATATAAGATATAAAAGTGTGTGTGTGCACATTAATAGAGGCCTGTTCTAACTGTTCTGGGTGTGTAGAATGACCCCAGGATGTCTGGGAGCTCAGCCAAGACTTGACAGAAACTGACTGGTTCCTCTTCAGTTAACTGGAGACAGAGTAAAGGTTATATCCTGCACACCAATGATTGAGCTATTGTTCTGTCTGGAGCCTGTTTCTGGGCGAAAGATTCATGTTTTGTGTGTGTGTGTGTGTGACCAGGACGACCATACATCATCTGGGCCGACAGTCAAAGGCGCTAGCTTGCCCAACTTGGGGGGAACCGTTGAGCTACTGTTAGAGGAAGTATGTCAGGAGTGACTTCTTGTCATCCTGGCCCATATTGTCCTCACTCAGTTGCGACATACTGAGGAAACATTTTTACCCAGTTGTCCCCCCCTCACTCACACACATACACATACATTGGGTCACGTGTTTTGCAGATGCTTGCATGGGGTAGCTTGACTATATAAACACTCCTGTACTCTGTGTACAGGAGGCTCTCACTCCATCTCACCTGTGTGGGCGGGGCGACCAGCCTCCATATTATAATAGGAATTTTAATAAATGTAATACCTTGATTGATTATTGATTTTGTCTCCTCATTATTAGTTAAAGGTAGAATTTCCACCACACCTGTCGTGAAGGTCAGAGTTCATCCAGGACTGTTATCCAGAAACACACACAGTAACCCAAGACAAATGTTGATTGACAGCTGACTGTGTTATATCAGTTTCACTGACAGTTTCATTAGTGTGTGTGTAGGGATTTTCCTTTTTGGTTTGTCTCAGCATGAACTCAACAGATTCTTCCAAAAGAACAACGATACTACTTTCCACATTGCTTTTAAATATGAATACACATGTCCACACATCTCTATTATAATAAAATATAAGAACAAAATGTTTGACCCGTATGGCCCTAACAACCTGGTAACTTTCATATTATGCAAACATTTGGTGGCACAGAAAGAAAGGAGATATTACTGCACTGTTGGAGATATGAACACAAGCATTTCACTACTCACTCACATACACATATCTGTTAAATATGTGTATGTGACTGTCACGCCCTGGCCATAGAAAGGCTTTTATTCTCTATTTTGGTTAGGCCAGGGTGTGACTAGGGTGGGCATTCTAGTTTCTTTATTTCTATGTTTTCTATTTCTTTGTGTTTGGCCGGGTGTGGTTCTCAATCAGAGGCAGCTGTCTATCGTTGTCTCTGATTGAGAACCATACTTAGGTAGCCCTTTTTTCCACCTGTCTTTGTGGGAAGTTAACTTTGTTTGATGGCACATAGCCTTAAGCTTCACGGTTTGTTTTGGTATTGTTTATTGTTTTGTTGGCGACATCTACTATTAAAAGTATGTACGCTCACCACGCTGCACCTTGGTCCTCTTCTCCTTCTCCCGACGACGTTCGTTACACATACTTAGGTAGCCCTTTTTTCCACCTGTCTTTGTGGGAAGTTAACTTTGTTTGATGGCACATAGCCTTAAGCTTCACGGTTTGTTTTGGTATTGTTTATTGTTTTGTTGGCGACATCTACTATTAAAAGTATGTACGCTCACCACGCTGCACCTTGGTCCTCTTCTCCTTCTCCCGACGACGTTCGTTACACATACTTAGGTAGCCCTTTTTTCCACCTGTCTTTGTGGGAAGTTAACTTTGTTTGATGGCACATAGCCTTAAGCTTCACGGTTTGTTTTGGTATTGTTTATTGTTTTGTTGGCGACATCTACTATTAAAAGTATGTACGCTCACCACGCTGCACCTTGGTCCTCTTCTTCAGACGCCCGTCACCTAATCTGACCAAATAACTCATCATAAACTTTACATAAAAATACTTGTTGTATGGCAAATGAAAGATACACTGGTTCTTAATGCAACCGCTGTGTTAGATTTTTAAAAATAACTTTAGTACGACATACAGCTTGCGTTATTGCGAGACAGCGCCCGCTAAAAGGGCGGAGAATAGGACTAAACATTTCACACAAAAATACGAAATAACATCATAAATTGTTCTTACTTTTGTTGAGCTTCCATCAGAATCTTGTACAAGGAGTCCTTGGTCTAGAATAAATCGTTGTTTGGTTTTAGAATGTCCTTTTCTCCTGTCGAATTAGCAACCTTAGCTAGCCAAGTGGCGCGAACATGTCCATCTTCTCTCGACGCAAACAACGAAAAACTCCAAAAGTCCCGATAAACGTTGAATAATCTGATAAAACTCGGTTGAAAAAACATACTTTACGATGATATTGTCACATGTATCAAATAAAATCAGAGCCGGAGATATTAGCCGTGTATACCGAACGCTTTTCAGAAGGCAATCTGGGGTTCCTTCTTGCGCCTTCGAAGACAATGAAATTTCCAGACCTGTCACTCCAAAAGCTCTTGTTCGACCTCAGATCAAGCTAGACACCCCATTTCACCTCCCACTGCCTGTTGACATCTAGTGGAAGGCGTATGAAGTGCATGTATATCGATAGATATAAGCCAGTTGAATAGGCAGGCCCTGGAACAAAGCCTTGATTTCAGATTTTTCACTTCCTGTCTGGAAGTTTGCTGCAAAATGAGTTCTGTTTTACTCACAGATATAATTCAAACAGTTTTAGAAACTTGACGGTGTTTTCTATCCAATAGTAATAATAATATGCATATTGTACGATCTAGAATAGAGTACAAGGCCGTTTCATTTGGGCACGATTTTTTCCCAAAGTGAAAATAGCGCCCCCTACACACTAACAGGTTAAATTAGATGGGGAGCGGCGAAAAACAGCAATCTTCAAGTCCTTCAATCCACAGATTTTCAATGGGTTCAAGTCTAGGCTTTGGCTGGGCCACTCAAGGACTTTCACATTCCTGTTCTGAAGTCATTCCAGCATTGCTTTGGCTGTATGCTTGGGGTCATTGTCCTGTTGGAACGTAAATCGTTGCCTCAGTCTAAAGTCGTTTGCACTCTGAAGCAGGTTCTCATTCAGGATTTGCCTGTATTTGGATCCATTCATTGTTCCCTCTATCCTTGCCAGTCTCCCAGTCCATGCCGCTGAAAAGCATCCCCATAGCATGATGCTGCCAACGCGCTTCACTGTAGGGATGGTGTTAGACGGGTGATGAGCTGTGCCTGGTTTTCTCAACATGGTCTCAGAGCATTTCGTATTCTTTTGTGTGTATATAAACCAAAACACTCCATTTACTATGATATGTTACGTTTCGTACGGTATCTGAATTTGTGGATCTCCATTATCCATTTTGAATTTACAATTCGTACGATATGTTTGAAATTTGTTAAACGTATCATATGTCACGAATTACAATTTGTTGTTGCTAACAGCTAGGTGGCTAACGCTAACTAGCTCTAGGGGTTAAGGTTAGTGGAAGGGTTAGCTAAAAGGGTTAGGGGAAGGGTTAGCTAACTTGATAAGTAGTTCCAACGTAGCTAAAAAGTAGTTACAATGTTGCTAATTAGCTAAAATGCTAAAGTTTTCTGTGATGAGATTCAAACACTCAACCTTGGGGTTGCTAGAAGTTCGTGTAATACGCCCACTCATCCACCCCGACCAACCACCCTGCTTTAGTTTTTGCCTTAACTTCTTTGGGCTGCAAGCCCGAAGCCGGGCACAATATCACAACAGCCACTTCAAGTGCAGGGCGCGAAATTCAAAATATATTCTTTAGAAATATTTAACTTTCACACATTAACCTGTCTGGCACCGGGGTTCCGCTAGCGGAACTCCTCCCACATTCCACTGAAAAGGCAGAGCGCGAAATTCAAAAAATATTTTTGAGAAATATTTAACTTTCACACATTAACAAGTCCAATACAGCAAATGAAAGATAAACATCTTGTGAATCCAGCCAACATGTCCGATTTTTAAAATGTTTTACAGCGAAAACAGCACGTATATTTATGTTAGCTCACCACCAAATACAAAAAAGGACAGACATTTTTCACAGCACAGGTAGCATGCACAAAGCCAACCTAACTAACCAAGAACCAACCAAACTAACCAAGAAACAACTTCATCAGATGACAGTCTTATAACATGTTATTCAATAAATCTATGTTTTGTTCGAAAAATTTGCATATTTGAGCTATAAATCAGTTTTACATTGCAGCTACCATCACAGCTACCGCCAGAAATAGCACCGAAGCAGCCAGAGTAATTACAGACACCAACGTCAAATACCTAAATACTCATCATAAAACATTTCTGAAAAATACATGTTGTACAGCAAATGAAAGACAGGCATCTTGTGATTCCAGCCAATATTTCCGATTTTTTAAGTGTTTTACAGCGAAAACACAATATAGCATTATATTAGCTTACCACAATAGCCAGAAACACAAGCCATTTACCAGCAGCAAAAGTTAGCGATCGTAACAAACCAGCAAAAGATATATAATTTTTGACTAACCTTGATAAGCTTCATCAGATGACAGTCCTATAACATCAGGTTATACATACACTTATGTTTTGTTCGAAAATGTGCATATTTAGAGCTGAAATCAGTGGTTATACATTGTGCTAATGTAGCATCTTTTTCCCACAACGTCCGGATATTTTTCTGACACTCACATATTCTGACCAAATAACTATTCATAAACATTACTAAAAAATACATGTTGTATAGGAAATGATAGATACACTAGTTCTTAATGCAATCGCCGTGTTAGAATTCTAAAAATAACTTCATTACGACATGCAGTTTACGTTATGGCGAGAGCGTGCCCAAAATCTGGGCGCAAACTACTAGTTCACATGTTCGACAGATATATGAAATAGCATCATAAAATGGGTCCTACTTTTGATGATCTTCCATCAGAATGTTGTACAAGGGGTCCTTTGTCCAGAACAATCGTTGTTTGGATTTAGAATGTCCTCTTCTCCAGTCAATTAGCACGGAAAGCTAGCAAAGTGGCGCGAAGCTCTCCTTCCTGAACATACGCAGACAAAGCAACACGCCTAACGTCCCGAAAAAATGTCAATAATCTAATAAAACTATATTGAAAAAACATACTTTACGATGATATTGTCACATGTATCAAATAAAATCAAAGCCGGAGATATTAGTCGTCTATAATGACAGCTTTACAGAAGGCAATACCAGGTCACTTCTCGCGCGTTCCAGAAAACAGGAAATAAAAGCTCTCATGCCAAGAGCTTTTATTCGACCTCAGATCATGTTATACACTCCATTTCTTCTCTCACTGCCTGTTGACATCTAGTGGAAGGCGTATGAAGTGCATGTATACTAATAAATATCAAGCACATTTATAGGCAGGCCCTAGAACAGAGCATCGATTTCAGATTTTCCACTTCCTGTCAGGAAGTTTGCTGCAAAATTAGTTCTGTTTTACTCACAGATATAATTTAAACGGTTTTAGAAACTAAAGAGTGTTTTCTATCCAATAGTAATAATAATATGCATATTGTACGAGCAAGAATTGAGTACGAGGCTGTTTGAAATGGGCACCTTTTATCCAGGCTACTCAATACTGCCCCTGCAGCCCAAAGAGGTTAAGTAACCTGTTTTATGTAACCATTATGGAGGAAATTATTGAGTTACCTACCATGTTGTTTAATTGAACATACTATGCTGTTTTTACTTGGAGAATTATCCAATGTTATATTTTAGTATAGGCTTGTCTTGTGTGACTTAGTCATGGGTCTGGGCATACAGATAAGAGCCTTTTGGTTTCGACTGTAGTATGTGACAGCCTGTTTTAACAATCTACAGGAACTTTGATGTGTGAAAACTGTAAGTGAAATATTACGTATTTACCTGCTTTGTTGAATATTGATTGTTGAATTATATGCTTAACAATAGTAAGAGATTTCCATAACTACAAATGCTGTGCTTCTGTAAAGGGATGGTTCCCCTCTAGCTCCCTGCAGCTGGTCTGTGGGTATCGTCAAGGACATGGTGTGAGCCGAGATAGAGATAGCCTGAGAAGTAGAATAAACCCCTATTTGTTTCTAATCATCTTTGCTTCTGAGAAACTAAGCCAGAGTACGGGGAAACAACACTGGGTGAACATTACCACAAGATGAACCCAAGGTAGCTTATGATGCCCCGATCTGCATGGGAGGGGTGCAACCAGCCATGACTAAGCATTTTTAGGTCTGCTATATAGGACCTCTGTTTTTTCTGTATCATTGAGCTCTCGGCCTTACACTCAAGAGTGTGGGGTCGACCAGCTTCATTATTGCAATTCTTATTAAATAAAGATGATCGTTTGAAGAAATGACAAAGTCTCTCTCACTTGGTTAGAATGTCCTGCTAAACATTCAGGTAACACACACACACACACACACACACACACACACACACACACACACACACACACACACACACACACACACACACACACACACACACACACACACACACACACACACTGCCACATGAACACAGACACACACACATTATTCAGCTGTTCACATTTGTCTTGATCGACAGGTTTTCCAGTTTGTTGTTGATGTTAAACATGTCCTCCAGTTTATAGTGGCTGTGTATCTGTACCAGCCTGTTGGTCAGAAAGTCAAGCTGAGAAATGTTAGTCAACTGATTCGCTCTGAGGACCATTGTGAACCAAACCCTGACTTCCTTGATGACCCGGACTACCCTGACCAAAACCATGCCTATCCTGAACCAAACCAGGCCTATCCTGAACCAAACCAGGCCTACGCACATACAAACCTCGCCTACCCGGAACAAGTCATTGCCTTCCTGAACCAAGACAAGCCTACTCTGATGACCAACACCAGGCCGACTTCGGACCAAACCATTCCTACCACCGCTAAGCAGGACCAGAGTGTTTCTGTATGACTGAAGACACTTTGGGCGCTAACATTGAATTGCTCAGTGGAGGCTGGTGGGAGGAGCAATAGGAGGATGGGCTCATTGTAATGGCTGGAAAGGAATATTTGGAACGGAGTCAAACGTGGCTTCCATATGTTTGATACCATTCCATCAATTCCATTCCAGCCATTACAATGAGCACGTCCTCCTGTAGCTCCTCCCACCAGCCGCCACTGGAATTGCTCAAACTCTAAATGCTCAGTTCAGTGCTTTCAGAGGAAGACAGGTATAGACCAGGGTCAGATGTATGGATCAGGGAGGGTACAGGTATAGACCAGGGTCAGATGTATGGATCAGGGAGGGTACAGGTAGAGGAAGACAGGTATAGACCAGGGTCAGATGTAAGGATCAGGGAGGGTACAGGAAGAGGAAGACAGGTATAGACCAGGGTCAGATGTAAGGATCAGGGAGGGTACAGGTAGAGGAAGACAGGTATAGACCAGGGTCAGATGTAAGGATCAGGGAGGGTACAGGTAGAGGAAGACAGGTATAGACCAGGGTCAGATGTATGGATCAGGGAGGGTACAGGTAGAGGAAGACAGGTATAGACCAGGGTCAGATGTATGGATCAGGGAGGGTACAGGTAGAGGAAGACAGGTATAGACCAGGGTCAGATGTATGGATCAGGGAGGGTACAGGTAGAGGAAGACAGGTAAAGATTGATGATAATGGATAGAGTTAATATACTGGATTATAGGCTTGATGTGAAGGGGGTGAGGGTAAGGGGAGGGGGTAAGGGGAAGAAGGGTGAGGGTATTGGGATGAGGGGATGTGGTAGGGTCAGGTGTATTTAGGTCAAAATGACTGTTTCCCTTTCTGATTCATGGTGTGTTGTGACTAATGTAGTAGTTAATGACTAACTGATCCACTGCACCACTCACACCCATTGGCCACTAGTCCATCCATACAGACAGACAGAGAGGGGTATTAGACAGGGGTGTCCTCAAGTTTGGAAGACATGACAGTGCTCAGGAGCAGCGTTCCGGTGCAGGTAGGAAACTCTGAAGTTTTGAAAACCTTAACAGACACATGTAGAATAGAAGAGGAGGAAGGGAAGCACTGCTGAGGAACACAATAGTAGAATTTGGTAGACAGAAGGTGCTCTTTGGTAAAAGGGGTAAATTGGTCATCAAAAAGAAAGGAGGACCAAGGCACTCTTCATACAATTAATTAAAATGCCTTTATTTGTATGGCATGTTCAATGAAAATAAAGCTTTAAAACTCAGACGCAATTTCGGCTGCATGGCCTTCCTCAGGAAGTACAAAGAAATGATAATACAATGTCCTCTTTTGAACAGATTTTTCCAATCAGCCCTGATTTGAAGAGGGAGTGGTTACAGAATTCATTGGACAACACCTAGTAAGCAATACTACTCACATTAAAGAGTGAAATACTGTAGATATGTTATCAACACATTTAACTCAAAGCTAGAATCCTCAGAACGCCAAGAAAGGAAGTTCTAACATTAAATATGACTGGGCAAAGTGCCAAGAATAGGAGAGACATCTATTTCCATAGTACACTAGATCACTGCAAACGTGGACAATAACGGTCCAAACATAGCTGAGGGCAACAGTGCAAAATGTCCACTAGATGGCAGAAAAGAGACCTATCACCACCCGACAGAAAAGGTGAGAAATCCATGATATGGGCAGTTGACTCTGAGAGAGAAAGACAATAGTTGAACAGTTTTGAACAAATTAATTTCTTCCAAAATTAAGGAGAAGTGTAAGAAATTGTAATAGATACTGGAAACTTGTAATAACAACTTCTCAACATAAGCTATCTTTTATACAAAATGCACACACCCCCTCTTTCCTTTGGACATATGCTGGTCTCATTAGACACCAACCACCGACACACACAACTCCCCTCCCCCATGACAACCACAGACACACACAACTCAAGGTTGGAGCACAAGACAAAGAACTATCTCAAGAACCAATGGAACGTTGATACCAGGCCTGATCAGGACTACCCACGACCCAGATCGACCAATCAGAAGGCCAGACTACAAGATCAACCTACTTTGCTTGTTGCCTATATAATCTGTATGAACTGTTTAGAGCGGTCTCTTTCCCGACGATTCCATACGAGTCAGACAGAAGGGGCCGTGCTGCACGATATACTAAGATATTTTTACATGTGATTAAACGGCCTTATTATACAAATATCCACCTCGTCCTATGTCTCCACTTGATCTCCTGTCTCCAGTAAACGTTTTATCAACAAAACTTGGTAAGCAGAGGATGGTTTTAGACACCTTTGAATTCGGTCCATAGAAAATTGATCAGACAGGAGACGTGTGGGAGAAAGATTCCAGAAGGAGAGGTGACCTGTCCGAAGGAGATATCACGATTCAACTCACCCAGGAAACTGATCAAAGAGCTCGAAACTATAAGGTAAGCAGATGCCTGTTTAATCAAAATCTGTATATTGTATTATAGCCAATATCTAAATTGTGATCAGAAGTACTGGGGTGAGTGTGAATTGTTGTTAAATTTATGTGGAATTGTTTAGAATCTAAGGCATTGTGTAAAGATATCTAAGTATTAATAGGTCAAAGACTTGTTCACATAGTCTGGCACTAGTCGATATGCTGATCGATTAGGTGTACAGTGAGGAATAAGCTTTATAAGGATTCATATAGACGGGCCATAGGTGAAAGTTGACCGTCTAGGGGTTACCGTGAGGAGTCCACAAAATAAAAATAAAAAAGGGGATTCACACAGTCGGGCCATAGCTGACAGTCGATCAGCTAGGGGTTACCGTGAAGAATCCATAATTAAAAGATGAGATCCAGATAGTCGGGCAATAGTTGGATTGGCAATCAACTAGGTGTTACCGTGAGGACCCATAAAAATAAATAATATAAAAATAAAAATACGATTCATACAGTCGGGCAATAGATTGATCAGCTAGGTGTTACCGTGAAGAATCTAATGTGATATTGTATGTTCAAGTTGTGTTGGCGCAATGTGGGTGATTGAACGTTCCACGAGACCGATTGCTACTAATTAGCCATATGCTAAGTTGAGGCTGTGTTTAAAGTGACCGCCGAGTCAGAATGTGTGAGCTGCTGTGAAGCAGCTATTTTGTGCTGATAAGTTGACTTGATTTTTTCCCTCTCGTGCTGCTGGGTTTGCCTTAAGGACTAGAAATCATTTGATAATTATTATAGAAGCGCTAGGATACACTAATATATTGTCCCAAAAAGACACGTTTGAAATACTTTGGGAAAGTATTTAATTAATTAGTTGAATATTGTAATAATAATATTTTTTGAGAAAAATGAGTCCTAGAATTAATTAAATAATTATTTTAGAAGCGCTAGAATATACTAGTATATTGTCCCAAAAGGATATTTCTGAAATGTTTTGGCAAAGTATTTAATTAATCGAAAAAGTTAAAATTAATCGAAAAAGTTAAAAGTAATAATAACTTTTGAATAAAAGTTCCTAAAATCTTTATTCCAATTATTTTAGGAGTGCTTGAATATACTAATATATGGTTCCAAAAGGATATAGCTGAAATATTGTTGGAAAACGGGAAAAAAAAAATAGAATAGATCCAGATATAGCTTAATTACAAAATGGCCACGACCACCGTCCCCAAACACAAATTCAATGAATACTTAGATCAGAGAATGAAGGACAGAGCAGGGGGGAGAATACAATATAAAGCCATTAAAAAGGTCTGGGAAGAAGTGAGGCTAAAATGGACGCAGGCAGGTTACCTTAGTGGGGCGGCCCCATCAAAAGGGCAACTCCTCACTATGGAGAAAGAATTAGAGGAAGTAGTGAAGGAAGGGATAGAAAGTGAAATTGAAAGGAATAAGAACCACTTATTCACAAAGGAAGGTACAAAACATAGGGAGAAAGCAGGGAGCAGAACTAAAAATAGGCATGTGGGCGATTGAAGAAATCAGGAGAGCACTCCCTTACAGGAAACCTGACATGATGGGGGTGGTCACTGGAGCCCCATCTGACACCAGAGAGGGCAGGCCCAACAATAATGACGCCCCACCTACCACCACAGCAGCCCCATCGGCCCCAACCCATCTATACCCAGAACTGCCACAGGGAGAGAAAATAACACCACCTCCCTATTTTCAAAATCCATTCACCCACCTCCCTCAAAACCCTTTTTGACCCCTGCTGTGGTACAGGCACCGGTGTTTGTGGTGCATGAAGGACACCTAAAAGGAAGCATGACTTTGGGGATCCAAGAAGGGCAACTCGTGTGTGAAGAGAGGCCTGATCATCGAGAAAGGGAGGAAAGGGATAGAGCATACACACAGGGACGTGGGGGGGGTTCGAACTCCGCCTCACTACAGGGACACGGTGGGTCTCTACCAACCTACCCACAAGGACGGGGTAGTGGGTCTCAACCAGGCCCTTTGAAGAGAGAAGACAGAGAGCTGATTCAGTTTTCTTCCACTCCAAACCCAGACTGGTTCAGAAACAGAACACGGGGGGATAGTCAAATAGTCACTGAAGGGTCATGGTCGCCACCAGGACAATGTTCCTCTGGGGCCTCATTAAGAGGAAACCACAGCAAGGACGATGGAGGTGAGAACAGATCAGGACAAGATGAAGAGGAGGTGGAGCGAGACCTCAAGGACTCAGTGGCACTGGCCAAATCTATGTTAGAAGATGCTGAACGTGGAGGGGGCTCGAACCATATAAAAGGGGTAATGATGGGGAAGGTGACGGATTTGGTCGAACCTATTAGACAGTCCGTACGTCTCAGGGAACAGAGCAGCAGGGGTGTCTCGTCCAGGGCAGACTGGGATCCCCAACATGGAGGACGGGGAGGGTCGGAGATGCAGATGCCGTTGAGGCCCACTCCAGACGGAGGGCATGAAGAATACCAACCCTGGAAAATGACAGACCTTACCACTTTGATGGAACAATTACCCAGCCTGCATGGGGGTGCCTCTGCATGGCTCCTTCAACTGCAAACACTGACTTCAGGTCTACGGCTCTGTCTAGGTGACATGAGGGCCCTTCTGGCTAGAGCAACAGACCATACCACCATGAGTGCTTTGATAAGAGATGCAGATCTTGCCACAGCCCCAGCGGCACTGGCCCAGGGAGACTTCCGAGCACAATTGTGGGCAGTGTTGAGAAGGGCATATCCCACAGAACGAAACCATGCAACCCTTTCATCATTCACCATCAATCCAGGGGAACAACCGGCAGCCTACCTCGACAGAGCAAAAACCACATGGAGAACTGTCCACGAAGAACCATATGACCACACTGCCACTACGGTCAGCATGTGGAAGGAGATGGTGGTGAGCGGAGCTCCAAACGAGGTCCGTACCAAACTCAGAGGCACTGTGGGGTTAATGGCACTTCCCCAGGCTCAGTTCAACTCCCATGTGCATCACCACATCACCCAATACAACAAGGATAAGGGAGGGGCTGAAACACAAGTCCAGTCCCTACAGGTACAACTTTTGAAACTACAACTGAAAGAGGCCCAGAAAGGGGAAAAACCCAAGAAACAGATGGTGGCTGAAGATCAACCAGACATCTCACAAATCATTGAAAAAACGGTTTCACAAATGATACAGCAACAACAACCCCCCATGTCAACCCCACAGGGACCTCCCCTACCATCACAACTCCTGGATCAGCCATTACCCATGGTCACCCCACCATACTATCAACCAACACAACAAGGTTATCCTTCAACATGGGGACAACAACCACGTTACCCATCACCCTGGGAGACAGGACAAGCAAGACCAATGAACTGCTACAATTGTAAACAAACTGGACATATGGCACAGTCAGTGCCCATACCCATTGACACCGACCCAACATTACTGGATGGCCAATCGGGCACTACAAACCACCCCAAGAGGACGTGGAGGAGTCAGGCCAATGATGTACCAACCACGTGCGGCCCTTCAACCCGCATACAACCACCCGAATCTAGACCCAAATCAGCAATCACCTCCCCCTTTCCAGGGCATGTCTAACGAATATGCCCCATGGCCCTGAAGCTGGCCACCACTAACCTACACTCATCATTGACCTGGACTACTGAAGCATCAAAGGCTTTTGCACTCTTGAAAACAGATCTCTAAGTGGCAGCAGCCTTAACAGCACCTGACAAAAAAAAAAAAACTAGTTCCATCTGGATGTTTCTGAAAGGGAAGGATTTACATCATCCATCCTTTTCCAGAACTAAGAGGGGGAGAGTAGAGTGTTGATGTATCACTCCTCCAAACTGGACCACATTGAACTAGGACAAACCACATGCTCCAGGTATGTGGCTGCAGTGGCAAAAGCTATTGGAAAAAACAGCTCATCTGGTAATGTGCCATCCATTGGAAATCCACACCCACCATGGAGTTGCAGCATATCTGATGTGCAAAGAATTCACGTTCAGCACTGTTTAAAAAAAAAAAATAATAATAATAAAAATAATCAAAAAATCAAAAATAACCTTTTGGTAATGGTAGACAGGTTTTCCAAATGGGTCGAGGCAATACCAACAGCACGTGAGGATGCCAGGTCAGTCATTGAGTGGCTGCAGACTGAACTCATACCAAGGTATGGAGTTCCAAGGCAAATCCGATCCGACAAACGGGTCCCATTTCAGTAACCAACACCTGAGACAGGTGGAGGAAAGATTGGGTATTGTGCACAAGTTTGGGTTAGTGTACAGGCCACAATCTCAAAAGTCTCGTGGAACGCGCCAATCAAATGTATGTGCAGGTTTGAAGTTGATTTGGGTTGAAGCCCTGCCCCTGGCATTGATGGCCATGAGAGCCTCGCCAGGTGCAGGCACCCATCTCTCTCCTCATGAGATAATGACTGGTAGAGTCATGCTTGGTCCACCAAGGGAGGGAGGTCATATGCCCGCCCTTGATGTACAACAAATTGTAATGTCTGATAATTGACGGAACTTTCTGCAGCTCTCTCCACACAGATTCACAAGGTCCAAGAACGGGAGCTGACTGGGAGATCCGCCACCACTGAAGGTAAAAAATTGGTGACTGGGTGGGGTTAAAGTCCACAAGAGAAAGTGGCTAGAACCCAGGTGGACTGGACCGTACGAAGTGAGGGAGGTTACTTCACACTCAGTCCAGGTCAAAGGTAAATCAGGCGCACCTTGGCACCACCTCACACATTGCACTCCAGCCCCAATCCCTTCTAGAACACTGACAGAAGTCAGAGCTGATTTAAACAGCTTAAATTCGATTCCAAATGAAGACATTCCTGACTCAGGTGATGCGGCATCAAAACTCCGCCTCCCCTGAAAAAGGAACCTCGCCCAGTTAGAGGGACATTTCTCCCTCCCTGGGCAAGGCTAGGGATATCTGGCCCCTTATTTGTGATATTCCTACTGATATTTGGGGTGTCCCTGGGCACTTTCACATGGTTAATAGAATAACTATAACCGGATCCCCATGGATGTATGTCACGGACACTCTAGTCTAACTAGGTAATAACAGATTTTTAAAAAATCAAAAAAATCAAAAATTAGAAAACAATAGTTAAAATAAGAAACTAATATGGCTCAAATTGAGAAGGTTGAATAAGAGCGGGTGGAGAGCTGTGCAGAGAATGGACAGAAGATGGCAGTATTGCAGCACTCAACGGTCTCCCAGCCGACGGGGAGCCTGGTTGAATGCTGGTGACATAATTTTGTTTTTTGGAGTAAACATTAAGGTTAAGGGTTTCCGTGTTCCCAGAGATAAGATATCTTAAAGGAGTACACTTATATATATATTAGGAGGATTATTTTCTGAGTTTTATTTAGACAAGGGATTTTTTAAGATAAAGGGTTCTTTTAGTATGTCTAGATATAGTATGGAACACGAATGTAAGGAGGTGATGTAACCTTTTGACCTATCTTCATTGCATTTTCATGTGGTTTGATCACCCACGGGGAAATGTAGTGAGGATAATGAAATTGTGGTCATTTGGAATACTAATTTTGAGGTAAATTGATTATAATAGAGTTTATAACTCTTGACCATAATTGCAATTAACCTCAGAGGAGTCAGGTTTCTGTTTTTAAACATTGGCTATGACGGTTTTGAATGGGCTGTTATTCCTTTTGCTAATCTTACCTAAGTCATTATTAAGAGTAGGTAAGGTTGATACCTGGCCAGAGCCAGGTATCAAACGGAAGAGGGGTACATTGTGGTCTAGGATAGGATTGGGGCCTATTGGATAATAAACGAATTAAAAATTACAAATTACTAGCTAACAAATGGGTATAGAAGTTAAATATATAATCAGATAGAACAAATGAGAAACTGTTTGTTAGCCAAACCTGTATGTCCAGGATTCTATGCGTTGCAGGTGAATTAAAGGAGAAGGTGAATCACTCGACCAGGGGGCATATCGCACTTGGAGGGTGAGACACACTGACACTGTCGAATGATCACAGAGTTAAGGAGAAGAACCGTTGCTAATAGAGCTCGGGGATCAACTCCTTAATGAAGAATCCCTGACCCCGACCTCTCAACACTGTGTACGTTCATAGAAGTGAAAGTGTTGTTTGATCTCTGGCTGATGATGTGTTCTCTGGGAGAGGGTGGGGTTTTACAGGACTGCTTGTAGTCCTGAGCTGTCTGATTAGGATACGATGGGGATGTTACCATCACAGTGCTGCCAGAACCACCACCAGTTCCAACGGACCAGGGTTCAGCCGGCCTCCTCCACCACTTCAAGACCAAGTCCCACACCACCACCTAAGCTCTCCAATCCGGTACAGGTAATAAATATAAAAGACATCTCAGATAGTGAACAATTGGGGACTGAAACTGGTTATGAGGAAAGGGAGAATATGTGGTTGGCCTACAAAACACTTAATAGAAAGGACTGTGTCGTATGTGGACATGCCAGACCTATTCTGGCTGCTCACCCATTTGCCCTAAGTAATGGGGAAGGTTGGATGTGTATATCGGAAAGTTTAAGCCAAATTCAACCCTGTGTAAAACTCTGAGTTTTGTGTTCCCAGAAGTCCCTCCCCAGAAGGTACCGTGGGGAGTTAAGGCATATGGGGGATATTACAGCTGTATCACTGGTACAGGTAGGGGTATAGACTATGGGAGGCTCCCTACTACTACCTGCATCACTAATGCCACTATTAACTAGAGGTGTTGCTGATGTATGGTGGATGTGTGGACCTGCCAGGCGGTTGACCCCATTTTGAAAGGAAATTGTCGTTGCACATGTGTTTTGGCCAGTCTGATACCACCATTGCCTATTATTGAGGTTATAGCTAACCAACTTCTGGGAGCTGCACATGACACAGAGACTCGGTACCAACTCAGGAGACGGCAGAACCGTGACGCTCCTTGGTCCGAGGGTACAGATAACATGCACACCAACCTGTTGGGGTCCCAATAGGGGTCCCCCACGAATACCAGACATCAAACAGGAATGATGGCCTGTGGCATTTATTGCCCATTTTTGGCCCAGCTATTGTTGATGCTAAGCAGAATGCCTGGATCAATTATATCTACTATAATCAACAATGATTTGTTAACTACACCCACACAGTACTTACGGGGATGGCTGAACGATTGGATGCTACCTCTCAAACCAGTAGACAAAATAGACTAGAATTGGACATGATTCTGCCCAACCAGGGAGTTGTATGTAAAATGATTGTAGAACAGTGTTGCACGTTTGTTCCTAACAATACTAGTCCGGATGGGAGCATTTCAAAAGCTCTGAGTGGGTTGGCAAGGTTATCAGTGGAGATGAAGGGTCTTGCAGGTGTGGAGGAGAGTGGACTGTTACCCTGGCTGGGTGGTTGGTTTGGTAAGTACACTACAATGATGGTTACTGGATTTCTGTCTCTAGTTGTTGTTGTTTTTCTTATGCTCATGTGCTGTGCTGCCTGTATCATACCTTGTTTGAAGAAGTCTGTTACAGATGTGGCAAGGACCTCTGGTATGATGCCGTTGCTTGATGCTACAGTTGGAGAGGCTGTTACGGAATCAAGCTTTCGCAGGAGAGTGGGCCTGACAGAGGAGGACCCTTGGTTTGCTGTAGTAGAGGTTGTCGAATGAATAAAAAGTGATGTTTGTCCTCTCTGTTGTGAAGGTTTGAAGTTCCCGGGTGGCGACGAGCCCACCTGGTACAGGTTGTATAGAGGGATGGACCTGAGGGTTTAACATTTTCTCGTTTTTGGGTTAATAATGTGTGATTTTGGACTCAACAAGGCTTTGAGGCGGTCCATGGACAATTGGCAGCCACATCCCTGATGGCATTTCAAAATAGAATCGCGGTTGATATGTTATTGGCAGAACGGGGGGGGGGTCTGTGCAATGTTTGGTGAACAGTGTTGTACTTTCATTCCCAACAACACAGCTACGGATGGGAGTCTGACTGTAGCATTGGAGGGACTTCGTACCCTTAATGGTAAGATGAAACAGCATTCTGGAGTGGACACTTCTATGTGGGACTCATGGATGGATGCTTTTGGTAAATATAAGACGCTGGTTTCCTCTATCCTAGTATCTATTTCCGTTTTTGCAGGCATTCTTGTACTTTGTGGATGCTGTTGCATTCCATGTGCGTGCACGCTTGCTAGCCGTGTTATCACTGCCGCCATAGACCCTAATCAGGAAAGGGCCCAAATGTTCCCATTGCTTGATGATGGGGAAGCTGGACCTGTCTATCTATTTGAGGACTAAGAAACTTTTATGTCACGTCTCTTGTGAGACGTGAAGAGGGGGAATCAAAAATTTGTCTTCTGACAAATTTTATCCCATAGCTTTGTCTTTTTTACTTTTATGTCACGTCTCTTGTGAGACGTGAAGAGGGGGAATCAAAAATGTGTCTTCTGACAAATTTTATCCCATAGCTTTGTCTTTTTTACTTTTATGTCACGTCTCTTGTGAGACGTGAAGAGGGGGAATCAAAAATTTGTCTTCTGACAAATTTTAACTAGTTTATTCACGTCTATAAGACGTGAAGAGGGGGATTTGTAAGAAATTGTAATAGATACTGGAAACTTGTAATAACAACTTCTCAACATAAGCTATCTTTTATACAAAATGCACACACCCCCTCTTTCCTTTGGACATATGCTGGTCTCATTAGACACCAACCACCGACACACACAACTCCCCTCCCCCATGACAACCACAGACACACACAACTCAAGGTTGGAGCACAAGACAAAGAACTATCTCAAGAACCAATGGAACGTTGATACCAGGCCTGATCAGGACTACCCACGACCCAGATCGACCAATCAGAAGGCCAGACTACAAGATCAACCTACTTTGCTTGTTGCCTATATAATCTGTATGAACTGTTTAGAGCGGTCTCTTTCCCGACGATTCCATACGAGTCAGACAGAAGGGGCCGTGCTGCACGATATACTAAGATATTTTTACATGTGATTAAACGGCCTTATTATACAAATATCCACCTCGTCCTATGTCTCCACTTGATCTCCTGTCTCCAGTAAACGTTTTATCAACAGAAGCAAGAGAGAAATAGATCAAGAAAGAGAGATTATTATTGTTTTTAATAATATATTTTTTTTTTCAGTTTCGTTTTTCTGGCAAATCCAGGTGGCTAGTACAGCCAACAGAAACGCCCTGCTCAAACAGACTTTCCAACACAACACTAGAACTCTTCTAAGGTAAGATTTTAGTATTACTAATTTATTGCCACTGGGGCCCACTTGTGTAACTGTTAACTGACTGTTACACTAACGTTACTGCATGATTGTAGCAGGTTTACTAACGCGTTAGTTCTATTAACTATGCTGACGATGTGTGCCGTTACTTTAGCTAATATGGTAACAAATATGTAGGTTGTTTGTAGAGGTTTGGCTTGGAAATGTTGTTTTGCCTGGTCACATACAGCTGATGTGTTGTACATTGAAGTCCACAAGCAAAGGGAGAGAAGGAACGCAACGTGGCAGTTATGAGAGTGAACTCTATTTACACGTGATCAGGGGTGTATTCATTCTGCATATTCTGTTGAAACATACACAGACACACAATAGTTTAGTGATTTAAAACAATCCCTCGTGTACTTTCCTCTCCTACTTGTCACATGCAGCTGTGTGTCAGTCCGCTGTGTATCAGTCAGCTGCAGGGATGGCGCACCAGGAGCAGAGCACAGCCACTTTCCCCGAGCACATCCGCAAGAAACGGAACGGTGAACAGCTGAGCGCTGGGGAGATCCGAGACTTCGTACAGGGTGTCAAGGACAAGACCATCCAAGAGAGTCAGATTGGTACACACACACACACACACACACACACACACACACACACACACACACACACACACACACACACACACACACACACACACACACACACACACACACACACACACACCATCCAGCGATGTGCAGGTAGATCACAGAGTCACAGTGGGTGAGATGCCAGACAAGGCAGATGGTAGACCATAGGTCTGCAGAGAGGAAGACCCCCACACACTTTAGACTGAGTATCAATAGTCAAGCTCAGGCCAAAACCTGCACTCTACAGTTGAAATTCTGATCTGATGTGTGTGTGTGTGTGTGTGTGTGTGTGTGTGTGTGTGTGTGTGTGTGTGTGTGTGTGTGTGTGTGTGTGTGTGTGTGTGTGTGTGCGTGCGTGCGTGCGTGCGTGCGTGCGTGCGTGCGTGCGTGCGTGCGTGCGTGTGTGTGTGTATAGGAGCCATGCTGATGGCAATCTGGCTGCAGGGAATGGTAGCGGAGGAGACTCACGCACTGACGAAGGAGATGATGCTGTCAGGGGAAGTGTTGTCATGGCCGGCAGAGTGGGCGGGGCTAATGGTGGATAAACACTCGACGGGTGGAGTGGGGGACAAGATCAGCCTGGTGCTGGCTCCTGCTCTGGCTGCCTGCGGCTGTAAGGTACCTGCCTGGATCCACCTGTGTGTGTGTGTTTCTGTGTGTGTCTGTGTGTGTAACTATCAAAAGCTGTGTCCATAGGTACCCATGATAAGTGGCAGAGGTCTGGCGCACACAGGCGGCACGCTGGACAAACTGGAGTCCATCCCTGGTTATAACGTCTATCAGTCAGTACAACAGGTACTCTCTCTCTCTCTCTCTCTCTCTCTGCCTCTCTCTCTTTCTGTCTCTCTCTCTCTCTGTCTCTCTCTCTGTCTCTCTCTCTCTCTCTGTCTCTCTCTCTTTCTGTCTCTCTCTCTCTCTGTCTCTCTCTCTGTCTCTCTCTCTCTCTCTGTCTCTCTCTCTTTGTCTCTCTCTCTCTCTCTTTGTCTCTCTCTCTCTCTCTTTGTCTCTCTCTCTCTCTCTGTCTCTCTCTCTTTCTCTCTCTCATTTATAAGTTATTAACGTGTGATATTGTGGCACCATCCTCAGCTGCATCGAATCCTGGAGGAGGTTGGCTGTTGCATTGTAGGACAGACAGATAACCTGGTGCCTGCTGACAAGGTCATGTACGCTCTGAGAGACGTTACGTCTACAGTCGACAGCCTCCCACTCATCACAGGTCTGCCAACAACAACAACAGCAAACTGGACTACCTTTCAAAGTAGAGAAATGAACATGTGAATAGTGTGTGTGTCCTCTCCAGGCTCTATCATCTCTAAGAAGGGTGCTGAGTCTCTGAGTGCGTTGGTTCTGGATGTGAAGTTTGGGAATGCAGCTCTCTACAAAGACCTGGGCAGTGCCAAGTCACTGGCCCAGTCCATGGTAACCCTAACACTGACACCTGACCTTTACTCCATTCTTGTTTCAATGTCTGGAGGGTTTTCACTCCTGCCTTGTACTTGATTGATCAAATAAGGTTGTTGATTTAGTTAGGAACTCACCTGGTTGTCAAGTGTGGAATAGAGAGGACATAACAAAAAGCAGACCCCTGACCCTTACCTTGACCCCATTCTCTCCTGCAGGTGACAGTTGGGAACAGTTTGGGGATCCGTACGGGGGCGGTGCTTAGTCGTATGAACTGTCCTATTGGTCGCTGTGTGGGGAACACTCTGGAAGTGATGGAGTCCCTGGAGTGTCTAAAGGGGAGGGGCCCCGACGACATACTGGAGCTGGTCACAAGTCTGGGTGAGGAATACACACAGACACACAGACACACAAACTCAGTGAATTGGTTCCTTTGGACCAAAACCAAGCAGAACAAGACCTAGTTAGAATGTCAGTGCTGCTCGGGTTTAGCTACAGTCTAGACACAGAAGCTGTGGAAGTTCCAAGTCATTCTTAAGTCATTACCTTCAAATTCAAGTCAATCTTCTGTGTGTGTGTGTGTGTGTGTGTGTGTGTGTGTGTGTGTGTGTGTGTGTGTGTGTGTGTGTGTGTGTGTGTGTGTGTGTGTGTGTGTGTGTGTGTGTCTGTGTGTGTGTGTCTGTGTGTGTGTGTGTGTGTGTGTAGGTGGGCTGCTGTTGTGGATGATTGGCCGTGCAGGGAGCCTGGAGGAGGGTAAAAAGGTGATCTCTAAAACCCTGCAGAATGGTGCAGCCCTGGAAAAGTTCCAGAACATGATGATTGGTCAGGGAGTAACCAGTCAGATCGCTGCATCACTCTGTTCAACCAACGCAGACTACTACAGCATCCTGAGAAGGGCACACTACCAGACAGAACTGGAGACACAGGGCCACGGTAACACACACACACTACCAGACAGAACTGGAGACACAGGGCCACGGTAACACACACACACTACCAGACAGAACTGGAGACACAGGGCCACGGTAACACACACACACTACCAGACAGAACTGGAGACACAGGGCCACGGTAACACACACACACTACCAGACAGAACTGGAGACACAGGGCCACGGTAACACACACACACACACACAGGTACAGATACACAAATGCACACACACGCTCACACTGCATGACTTTGTCTTTTGGTGTCTGCAGGGACAGTGCTGGACATAGATGGCATGGTCATTGCTCAGGTGCTGCACAGGTTGGGGGCGGGACGTTCGAAGGCCGGAGACCCTGTCAATCACAGCGTGGGGGCGGAGCTTCTGGTGTCTTTGGGACAGAAGGTGGAGAAAGGTGAGAACTCTCTGACCCTGTGTATGTGTGTGTGTGTGTGTGTGTGTGTGTGTGTGTGTGTGTGTGTGTGTGTGTGTGTGTGTGTGTGTGTGTGTGTGTGTGTGTGTGTGTGTGTGTGTGTGTGTGTGTGTTAGGGTGTGAGGGGTGTAGGGGTCGGTGTCACCCTGTTCTGACTCGACCTTTGCCCTCTGACCCCAGGGCAGCCATGGCTGCGTGTCCACTACGAGACTCCAGCGCTGAGTGCAGAGCAGAGACTCAGTCTACAAGGGGCGCTGACACTGGGGCCCGCCGACCAGCTACACACACAGCCACTAGTGGCAGAAATCATACTGCCATAGTGACACAAATCCACTCTATGTTAAAGCTTGATTGGGAGATGACCTGCCTTTGGGAATCTCAGTGTTTAATTTTTAAAGGATGTATAGATCAGAACTAAAGGCCTGTGTCTCCTGCTCTTCACTCTCAAAGTCCTCTCTGAACCACCCATATAAAGTCACATGATTCTGTGGAGACTGAATAGATTTGAACCGTTTCCAGGAACTGTGTGAGGGGATTTTCTGTTAAACCTTACTAATGCTTGTGTACTAAAATATCCTTCTTTAAGCCTCGGCATTGGGCTTGAGATGGTTAAAGAAACTAACTCATATAAGATATAAAAGTGTGTGTGTGTGCACATTAATAGAGGCCCGTTCTAACTCGTCTGGGTGTGTAGAATGACCCCATGATGTCTGGGAGCTCAGCCAAGACTTGACAGAAACTGACTGGTTCTTCTTCAGTTAACTGGAGACAGAGTAAAGGTTATATCCTGCACACCAATGATTGAGCTATTGTTCTGTCTGGAGCCTGTTTCTGGGCGAAAGATTCATGTTTTGTGTGTGTGTGTGTGACCAGTATGGCCATACATCATCTGGGCCGACAGTCAAAGGCGCTAGCTTGCCCAACTTGGGGAACCATTGAGTTACTCAAATCTAATCACAGTTTATTTGTCACATGCGCTGAATACAGCAGGAATACCTTACAGTGAAATGCTTACTTACAGGCTCTAACCAATAGTGCAAAAAATGTATTAGGTGAACAATAGGTAAGTAAAGAAATAAAAACAACAGTAAAAAGACAGTGAAAAACAACTGCGAGCAACTGCCGTACCAGGCAGTGATGCAACCAGTCAGGATGCTCTCGATGTTGCAGCTGTAGAACCTTTTGTGGATCTCAGGACCCATGCCAAATCATTTTCGTTTCCTGAGTGGGAATAGGCTTTGTCGTGCCCTCTTCCCGACTGTCTTGGTGTGTTTGGACCATTTTAGTTTGTTGGTGATGTGGACACCAAGGAACTTGAAGTTCTCAGCCTGCTCCACTACAGCCCCGTCGATGAGAATGGGGGAGTGCTCGGTCCTCATTTTCCTGTAGTCCACAATCATCTCCTTAGTCTTGGTTACGTTGAGGGATAGGTTGTTATTCTGGCACCATCCGGTCAGGTCTCTGACCTCCTCCCTATAGGCTGTCTCGTCGTTGTCGGTGATCAGGCCTACCACTGTTGTGTCCTCTGCAAACGCAATGATGGTGTTGGAGTTGTGCCTGGCCATGCAGTCGTGGGTGAACAGGGAGTACAGGAGGGGACTGAGCACGCACCCCTGGGGGGCTGTTGGGACATGTTGAAAATGTCAGTGAAGACACCTGCCAGTTTGTCAGCACATGCCCGGAGCACACGTCCTGGTAATCAGTCTGGCCCCGCAGCCTTGTGAATGTTGACCTGTTTAAAGGTCTTACTCACGTCGGCTACGGAGAGTGTGATCACACAGTCATCCGGAACAGCTGATGCTCTCATGCATGCCTCAGTGTTGTTTGCCTCGAAGCGAGCATAGAAGTGATTTAGCTCGTCTGGTAGGCTCGTGTCACTGGGCAGCTCGCGGCTTTGCTTCCCTATGTAGTCTGTAATAGTTTGCAAGCCCTGCCACATAAGATTAGCATCGGAGCCGGTGTAGTATGATTCAATCTTAGCCCTGTATTGACACTTTGCCTGTTTGATGGTTTGTCGCAGGGCATAGCAGGATTTCTTATAAGCTTCTGGGTTAGAGTCCCGCTCCTTGAATGCGGCAGCTCTACCCTTTAGCTCAGTGTGAATATTGCCTACAATCCATGGCTTCTGGTTGGGGTTTGTATGTACAGTCACTGTGGGGATGACGTCCTCGATGCACTTATTGATAAAGCCAGTGACTGATGTGGTGTACTCCTCAATGCCATCGGAAGAATCCCGGAACATGTTCCAGTCTGTGATAGCAAAACAGTCCTGTAGTTTAGCATCTGCTTCATATGACCACTTTTTATACACCGAGTCACTGGTGCTTCCTGCTTTAATTTTTGCTTGTAAGCAGTAATCAGGAGGATAGAGTTGTGGTCGGAAGTATGTCAGGAGTGACTTCCTGACTGTTATCCAGAAACACACACAGTAAGCCAAGACAAATGTTGATCTACAGCTGACTGTGTTATATCAGTTTCACTGACAGTTTCATTAGTGTGTGTGGGGATTTTCCTTTTTGGTTTGTCTCAGCATGAACTCAACAGATTCTTCCAAAACAACAATGATACTACTTTCCACGTTGCTTTTAAATATGAATACACATGTCCACACATCTCTATTACAATATAAATATAAGAACAAAATGTTTGACCCGTATGGCCCTAACAACCTAGTAACTTTAATATTATGCAAACATTTGGTGGCACAGAAAGAAAGGAGATATTACTGCACTGTTGGAGCTAGGAACACAAGTATTTCACTACTCACTCACATACACATATCTGCATGTGACCAATAAAATGTAGTTTGATTTGATTTGTGAAGGATATCATAAAGGCCCAATGTAGGCTACATCTCAATCAATATAAAAATGTATTGAAAATGAAATACATAAATCAAATTTACATAAGCATTCAAACCCCTGAGTCAATACTTTGTAGAGGCACCTTTGGCAGCGATTACAGATTTGCGTCGTCTTGGGTTTGTCTGTATCAGCTTTGCTCATCTGGATTTGGGGTTTTTCTCCCATTCTTCCTTTTCTCAAGCTCTGTTCTGTTGTCAAGCTCTGTTAAATCTGTTAAAAAAACAGCAATCTTCAAGTCCTTCGTTCCACAGCTTTTCAAAGGGTTCAAGTCTGGGCTTTGGCTGGGCCACTCAAGGACTTTCACATTCTTGTTCTGAAGTCATTCCAGCATTGCTTTGCCTGTATGTTTGGGGTCATTGTCCTGTTGGAACGTAAATCGTTGCCTCAGTCTAAAGTCGTTTGCACTCTGAAGCAGGTCATTATCAAGGATTTGCCTGTATTTGGATCCATTCATTGTTCCCTCTATCCTTGCCAGTCTCCCAGTCCATGCCGCTGAAAAGCATCCCCATAGCATGATGCTGCCAACGCGCTTCACTGTAGGGATGGTGTTAGACGGGTGATGAGCTGTGCCTGGTTTTCTCAACATGGTCTCAGAGCATTTCGTATTATTTTGTGCGTATATTAAACCAAAACACTCCATTAACTATGATATGTTACGTTTCGTACGGTATCTTAATTTGTGGATGTCCATTATCCACTTTGAATGATATGTTACGAATTACAATTCGTACGATATGTTTGAAATTTGTTAAACGTATTATATGTCAAGAATTACAATTTGTTGTTGCTAACAGCTAGGTGGCTAACGCTAACTAGCTCTAGGGGTTAAGGTTAGTGGAAGGGTTAGCTAAAAGGGTTAGGGGAAGGGTTAGCTAATTTGATCAGTAGTTCCAACGTAGCTATAAAGTAGTTACAATGTTGCTAATTAGCTAAAATGCTAAAGTTTTCTGTGATGAGATTCAAACACGCAACCTTGGCGTTGCTAGAAGTTCGTGTTATACGCCCACTCATCCACCCCGACCAATCACCCTACTTTTGTTTTTGCCTTAAGTAACCTGTCTTATGTAACCATTATGGAGGAAATTATTGAGTTACCTACCATGTTGTTTAATTGAACATACTATGCTGTTTTTACTTGGAGAATTATCCAATGTTATATTTTAGTATAGGCTTGTCTTGTGTGACTTAGTCATGGGTCTGGGCATACAGATAAGAGCCTTTTGGTTTCGACTGTAGTATGTGACAGCCTGTTTTAACAATCTACAGGAACTTTGATGTGTGAAAACTGTAAGTGAAATATTACGTATTTACCTGCTTTGTTGAATATTGATTGTTGAATTATATGCTTAACAATAGTAAGAGATTTCCATAACTACAAATGCTGTGCTTCTGTAAAGGGATGGTTCCCCTCTAGCTCCCTGCAGCTGGTCTGTGGGTATTGTCAAGGACATGGTGTGAGCCGAGATAGAGATAGCCTGAGAAGTAGAATAAACCCCTATTTGTTTCTAATCATCTTTGCTTCTGAGAAACTAAGCCAGGGTACGGGGAAACAACACTGGGTGAACATTACCACAAGATGAACCCAAGGTAGCTTATGATGCCCCGATCTGCATGGGAAGGGTGGAACCAGCCATGACTAAGCATTTTTAGGTCTGCTATATAGGACCTCTGTTTTTTCTGTATCATTGAGCTCTCGGCCTTACACTCAAGAGTGTGGGGTCGACCAGCTTCATTATTGCAATTCTTATTAAATAAAGATGATCGTTTGAAGAAATGACAAAGTCTCTCTCACTTGGTTAGAATGTCCTGCTAAACATTCAGGTAACACACACACACACACACACACACACACACACACACACACACACACACACACACACACACACACACACACACACACACACACACACACTGCCACATGAACACAGACACACACACATTATTCAGCTGTTCACATTTGTCTTGATCGACAGGTCCTCCAGTTTGTTGTTGATGTTAAACATGTCCTCCAGTTTATAGTGGCTGTGTATCTGTACCAGCCTGTTGGTCAGAAAGCCAAGCTGAGAAATGTTAGTCAACTGATTCGCTCTGAGGACCATTGTGAACCAAACCCTGACTTCCTTGATGACCCTGACTACCCTGACCAAAACCATGCCTATCCTGAACCAAACCAGGCCTACGCACATACAAACCTCGCCTACCCGGAACAAGTCATTGCCTTCCTGAACCAAGACAAGCCTACTCTGATGACCAACACCAGGCCGACTTCGGACCAAGCCATTCCTACCACTGCTAAGCAGGACCAGAGTGTTTCTGTATGACTGAAGACACTTTGGGCGCTAACATTGAATTGCTCAGTGGAGTTTGGTGGGAGGAGCAATAGGAGGATGGGCTCATTGTAATGGCTGGAAAGGAATATTTGGAACGGAGTCAAACGTGGCTTCCATATGTTTGATACCATTCCATCAATTCCATTCCAGCCATTACAATGAGCCCGTCCTCCTGTAGCTCCTCCCACCAGCCGCCACTGGAATTGCTCAAACTCTAAATGCTCAGTTCAGTGCTTTCAGAGGAAGACAGGTATAGACCAGGGTCAGATGTAAGGATCAGGGAGGGTACAGGTAGAGGAAGACAGGTATAGACCAGGGTCAGATGTATGGATCAGGGAGGGTACAGGTAGAGGAAGACAGGTATAGACCAGGGTCAGATGTATGGATCAGGGAGGGTACAGGTAGAGGAAGACAGGTATAGACCAGGGCGGGCCGAAGTTAGGTACATTGGATCAGAGGGTACAGGGAAGGAAGACAGGTATAGACCAGGGTCAGATGTATGGATCAGGGAGGGTACAGGTAGAGGAAGACAGGTATAGACCAGGGTCAGATGTAAGGATCAGGGAGGGTACAGGTAAGAGGAAGACAGGTATAGACCAGGGTCAGAGTATGGATCAGGGAGTGTACAGGTAGAGGTAAGACAGGTATAGACCAGGGTCAGATGTAGGATCAGGGAGGGTACAGGTAGAGGAAGACAGGTATAGACCAGGTCAGATGTAGGATCAGGGAGGGTACAGGTAGAGGAAGACAGGTATAGACCAGGGTCAGATGTATGGATCAGGGAGGGTACAGGTAGAGGAAGACAGGTATAGACCAGGGTCAGATGTATGGATCAGGGAGGGTACAGGTAGAGGAAGACAGGTAAAGACCAGGGTCAGATGTAAGGATCAGGGAGGGTACAGGTAGAGGAAGACAGGTATAGACCAGGGTCAGATGTAAGGATCAGGGAGGGTACAGGTAGAGGAAGACAGGTATAGACCAGGGTCAGATGTAAGGATCAGGGAGGGTACAGGTAGAGGAAGACAGGTATAGACCAGGGTCAGATGTATGGATCAGGGAGGGTACAGGTAGAGGAAGACAGGTATAGACCAGGGTCAGATGTATGGATCAGGGAG
>NC_052344.1:20748211-20795284 GCF_016432855.1 Salvelinus namaycush | reverse complement strand
GACACCTCCAAACCAGTCCTCAGTAAAAACCCTGCAACCAGGAAAAACCCTGCAACACCTCCAACCAGTCCTCAGTAAAAAAACCCTGCAACACCTCCACACCAGTCCTCAGTAAAAAACCCTGCAACACCTCCACACCAGGTCCTGAGTAAAAAAACCCTGCAACAACCTCCAAACCAGTCCTCAGTAAAAAACCTGCAACACCTCCAAACCAGTACTCAGTAAAAACCCTGCAACACCTCCAAACCAGACCTCAGTAAAAAACCCTGCAACACCTCCAAACCAGTCCTCAGTAAAAAAAAAACTGCAACACCTCCAAACCAGTCCTCAGTAAAAAACCCTGCAACACCTCCAAACCAGTCCTCAGTAAAAAACCCTGCAACACCTCCACACCAGTCCTGAGTAAAAAACCCTGCAACACCTCCAAACCAGTCCTCAGTAAAAAACCCTGCAACACCTCCAAACCAGTACTCAGTAAAAAACCCTGCAACACCTCCAAACCAGACCTCAGTAAAAAACCCTGCAACACCTCCAAACCAGTCCTCAGTAAAAAAAAACTGCAACACCTCCAAACCAGTCCTCAGTAAAAAACCCTGCAACACCTCCAAACCAGACCTCAGTAAAAAACCCTGCAACACCTCCAAACCAGTCCTCAGTAAAAAACCCTGCAACACCTCCAAACCAGTCCTGAGTAAAAAACCCTGCAACACATCCAAGCCAGTACTCAGTAAAAAACCCTGCAACACCTCCAAACCAGTCCTCAGTAAAAAAAACTGCAACACCTCCAAACCAGTCCTCAGTAAAAAACCCTGCAACACCTCCAAACCAGTCCTCAGTAAAAAACCCTGCAACACCTCCAAACCAGTACTCAGTAAAAAACCCTGCAACACCTCCAAACCAGTCCTGGGTAAAAAACCCTGCAACACCTCCAAACCAGTCCTCAGTAAAAAACCCTGCAACACCTCCAAACCAGTCCTCAGTAAAAAACCCTGCAACACCTCCAAACCAGTCCTCAGTAAAAAAACCTGCAACACCTCCAAACCAGTACTCAGTAAAAAACCCTGCAACACCTCCAAACCAGTCCTCAGTAAAAAACCCTGCAACACCTCCAAACCAGTCCTCAGTAAAAAACCCTGCAACACCTCCAAACCAGACCTCAGTAAAAAACCCTGCAACACCTCCAAACCAGTCCTGAGTAAAAAACCCTGCAACACCTCCACACCAGTCCTGAGTAAAAAACCCTGCAACACCTCCAAACCAGTCCTCAGTAAAAAAAACTGCAACACCTCCAAACCAGTCCTCAGTAAAAAACCCTGCAACACCTCCAAACCAGTACTCAGTAAAAAACTCTGCAACACCTCCAAACCAGTCCTGAGTAAAAAAACCCTGCAACACCTCCAAACCAGTCCTCAGTAAAAAAAACTGCAACACCTCCAAACCAGTCCTCAGTAAAAAACCCTGCAACACCTCCAAACCAGTCCTGAGTAAAAAACCCTGCAACACATCCAAGCCAGTACTCAGTAAAAAACCCTGCAACACCTCCAAACCAGTCCTGAGTAAAAAACCCTGCAACACCTCCAAGCCAGTACTCAGTAAAAAACCCTGCAACACCTCCAAACCAGTCCTCAGTAAAAAACCCTGCAACACCTCCAAACCAGTCCTCAGTAAAAAACCCTGCAACACCTCCAAACCAGTCCTCAGTAAAAAACCCTGCAACACCTCCAAACCAGTACTCAGTAAAAAACCCTGCAACACCTCCAAACCAGTCCTGAGTAAAAAACCCTGCAACACCTCCACACCAGTCCTGAGTAAAAAACCCTGCAACACCTCCAAACCAGTCCTCAGTAAAAAACCCTGCAACACCTCCAAACCAGTCCTGAGTAAAAAAAACTGCAACACCTCCAAACCAGTCCTCAGTAAAAAAAACTGCAACACCTCCAAACCAGTTGTCACGCCCTGGCCTTAGTTATCTTTGTTTTCTTTATTATTTTAGTTAGGTCAGGGTGTGACATGGGGGATTTTTGTGTTTGTTTGTCTCGTTTAGGGTGTTTGTATTGTCTAGGGGTTTTTTGTAGAGTTCATGGGGTTGTGTTCAGTGTAGGTGTTTATGTAAATCTATGGTTGCCTAGATTGGTTCTCAATTAGAGACAGCTGTCTATCGTTGTCTCTGATTGGGAGCCATATTTAGGCAGCCATAGTCATTAGGTAGGTTGTGGGTAATTGTCTATGTGTAAGTTGCCAGTGTCTGCACTTATTTGTTTGTATAGCTTCACGGTCGTCGGTTTGTTGTTTTGTTTAGTTTGTTTTAGTGTTCTTCGTCTTTCTTAAATAAATACAAATATGTATTTATATCACGCTGCGCCTTGGTCCTCTCTTTCACCCGAAGACGATCGTGACAGAATTACCCACCACACTCGGACCAAGCAGCGTGGTAAGCAGCAGCAGCAGCAGGAGCAGCGATCGCAGGAATATTGGAATTGGGAGGAAATTCTGGACAGCGGAGGACCCTGGGCACAACCGGGAGAATATCGCCGCCCTCGTGAAGAGCTGGAGGCAGCTAAAGCCGAGAGGCGGCGGTATGAGGAGGCAGCACGGAAGCGAGGCTGGAAGCCTGAGAGTCAGCACCAAAAATGTATTGGGGGGGGCTAAGAGGGAGTGTGGCGAAGTCAGGTAGGAGACCTGCGCCAACTCCCCGTACTTACCATGGAGAGCGAGAGTACGGGCAGACACCGTGTTATGCGGAAGAGCGCACGGTGTCTCCTGTACGTGTGCTTAGCCCGGTGCGGTACATCCCAGCTCCTCGTATCGACCGGGCTAGAGTGGGCATCGAGCCAGGTGCCATGAAGCCGGCTCAACGTATCTGGCCTCCAGTGCGTCTCCTCGGGCCGGCATACATGGCACCAGCCTTACGCATGGTGTCCCCGGTTCGCCAACACAGCCCAGTGCGGGTTATTCCACCTTCCCGCACTGGTCGGGCTACGGGGAGCATTCAACCAGGTAAGGTTGGGCAGGCTCGGTGCTCAAGGGAGCCAGTACGCCTGCACGGTCCGGTATATACGGCGCCACCACCCCGCCCCAGCCCAGTACCACCAGTGCCAACACCACGCACCAGGCTTCCAGTGTGTCTCCAGAGCCCTGTTCCTCCTCCACGCACTCGCTCTGTGGTGCGTGTCTCCAGCCCGGTACCACCAGTTCCGGCACCACGCACCAAGCCTCCTGTGCGTCTCCAGAACCCTGTGCGCCCTGTTGCTGCTCCCCGCACTAGCCTTGAGGTGCGTGTCCTTAGCCCGGTACCACCAGTTCCGGCACCACGCACCAGGCCTACTGTGCGCCTCAGCCGGCCAGAGTCTGCCGTCTGCCCAGCGCCGTCTGCGCTGTCCGTCTGCCCGCCTGCCCAGCGCCATCTGAGCTGTCCGTCTGCCCAGCGCCATCTGAGCTGTCCGTCTGCCCAGCGCCATCTGAGCTGTCCGTCTGCCCAGCGCCATCTGAGCCGTCCGTCTGCCCAGCGCCATCTGAGCCGTCTGTCTGCCCAGCGCCATCTGAGCCGTCTGTCTGCCCAGCGCCATCTGAGCTGTCTGTCTGCCCAGCGCCATCTGAGCCGCCCACCTGCCCAGCGCTATCTGAGCTATCTTTGTTTTCTTTATTATTTTAGTTAGGTCAGGGTGTGACATGGGGGATGTTTGTGTGTGTTTGTCTCGTTTAGGGTGTTTGTATTGTCTAGGGGGTTTTTGTAGAGTTCATGGGGTTGTGTTCAGTGTAGGTGTTTATGTAAGTCTATGGTTGCCTAGAGCTGTCTATCGTTGTCTCTGATTGGGAGCCATATTTAGGCAGCCATAGTCATTAGGTAGGTTGTGGGTAATTGTCTATGTGTAAGTTGCCAGTGTCTACACTTACTTGTTTGTATAGCTTCACGGTCGTCGGATTGTTTTGTTTAGTTTGTTTTAGTGTTCTTCGTCTTTCTTGAATAAATACAAATATGTATTTATATCACGCTGCGCCTTGGTCCTCTCTTTCACCCGAAGACGATCGTGACACCAGTCCTCAGTAAAAAAAAACCTGCAACACCTCCAAACCGGTCCTCAGTAAAAAAAAAAAAATGCAACACCTCCAAACCAGTACTCAGTAAAAAAAACCTGCAACACCTCCAAACCAGTACTCAGTAATAAACCCTGCAACACCTCCAAAACAGTACTCAGTAATAAACCCTGCAACACCTCCAAAACAGTACTCAGTAAAAAACCCTGCAACACCTCTAAACTAAAAGTAAAAAACCCTGCAACACCTCTAAACTAATAGTAAAAACCCTGCAACACCTCTAAACTAATAGTAAAAAACCCTGCAACACCTCTAAACTAATAGTAAAAAACCCAGCAACACCTCTAAACTAAAAGTAAAAAACCCTGCAACACCTCCTAACTAATAGTAAAAAACCCTGCAACACCTCTAAACTAATAGTAAAAAACCCTGCAACACCTCTAAACTAATAGTAAAAAACCCTGCAACACCTCTAAACTAATAGTAAAAAACCCTGCAACACCTCTAAACTAATAGTAAAAAACCCTGCAACACCTCTAAACTAATAGTAAAAAACCCTGCAACACCTCTAAACTGATAGTAAAAAACCCTGCAACATCTCTAAACTAATAGTAAAAAACCCTGCAACACCTCCAAACTAATAGTAAAAAACCCTGCAACACCTCTAAACTAAAAGTAAAAAACCCTGCAACACCTCTAAACTAATAGTAAAAAACCCTGCAACACCTCTAAACTAATAGTAAAAAACCCTGCAACACCTCTAAACTAATAGTAAAAAACCCAGCAACACCTCTAAACTAATAGTAAAAAACCCTGCAACACCTCTAAACTAATAGTAAAAAACCCTGCAACACCTCTAAACTAATAGTAAAAAACCCTGCAACACCTCTAAACTAATAGTAAAAAACCCAGCAACACCTCTAAACTAATAGTAAAAAACCCTGCAACACCTCTAAACTAATAGTAAAAAACCCTGCAACACCTCTAAACTAATAGTAAAAAACCCTGCAACACCTCTAAACTAATAGTAAAAAACCCTGCAACACCTCTAAACTAATAGTAAAAAACCCTGCAACACCTCTAAACTAATAGTAAAAAACCCTGCAACACCTCCTAACTAAAAGTAAAAAACCCTGCAACACCTCTAAACTAATAGTAAAAAACCCTGCAACACCTCTAAACTAATAGTAAAAAAACCTGCAACACCTCTAAACTAATAGTAAAAAACCCTGCAACACCTCTAAACTAATAGTAAAAAACCCTGCAACACCTCTAAACTAATAGTAAAAAACCCTGCAACACCTCTAAACTAATAGTAAAAAACCCTGCAACATCTCTAAACTAAAAGTTAAAAACCCAGCAACACCTCTAAACTAATAGTAACAAACCCTGCAACACCTCTAAACTAAAAGTAAAAAACCCTGCAACACCTCTAAACTAAAAGTAAAAAACCCTGCAACATCTCTAAACTAAAAGTTAAAAACCCAGCAACACCTCTAAACTAATAGTAACAAACCCTGCAACACCTCTAAACTAATAGTAACAAACCCTGCAACACCTCCTAACTAAAAGTAAAAAACCCTGCAACACCTCTAAACTAAAAGTAAAAAACCCTGCAACACCTCTAAACTAAAAGTAAAAAACCCTGCAACACCTCTAAACTAAAAGTAAAAAACCCTGCAACACCTCTAAACTAAAAGTAAAAAACCCTGCAACACCTCTAAACTAAAAGTAAAAAACCCTGCAACACCTCTAAACTAAAAGTAAAAAACCCTGCAACACCTCTAAACTAATAGTAAAAAACCCTGCAACACCTCGAAACTAATAGTAACAAACCCTGCAACACCTCTAAACTAAAAGTAAAAAACCCTGCAACATCTCTAAACTAAAAGTAAAAAACCCTGCAACATCTCTAAACTAAAAGTAACAAACCCTGCAACACCTCTAAACTAATAGTAAAAAACCCTGCAACACCTCGAAACTAATAGTAAAAAAGCCTGCAACACCTCGAAACTAATAGTAACAAACCCTGCAACACCTCTAAACTAAAAGTAAAAAACCCTGCAACACCTCTAAACTAAAAGTAAAAAACCCTGCAACACCTCTAAACTAAAAGTAAAAAACCCTGCAACATCTCTAAACTAAAAGTAACAAACCCTGCAACACCTCTAAACTAATAGTAAAAACCCTGCAAAACCTCTAAACTAAAAGTAAAAAACCCTGCAACACCTCTGAACTAAAAGTAAAAAACCCTGCAACACCTCTAAACTAATAGTAAAAAACAATGCAACACCTCTAAACTAATAGTAAAAAACCCAGCAACACCTCTAAACTAATAGTAAAAAACCCTGCAACACCTCTAAACTAAAAGTAAAAAACCCTGCAACACCTCTAAACTAATAGTAAAAACCCTGCAACACCTCTAAACTAATAGTAAAAAACCCTGCAACACCTCTAAACTAATAGTAAAAACCCTGCAACACCTCTAAACTAATAGTAACAAACCCTGCAACACCTCTAAACTAATAGTAAAAAACCCTGCAACACCTCTAAACTAATAGTAACAAACCCTGCAACACCTCTAAACTAATAGTAAAAAACCCAGCAACACCTCTAAACTAATAGTAAAAAACCCTGCAACACCTCTAAACTAATAGTAAAAAACCCTGCAACACCTCTAAACTAATAGTAAAAAACCCTGCAACACCTCTAAACTAATAGTAAAAAACCCTGCAACACCTCTAAACTAATAGTAAAAAACCCTGCAACACCTCTAAACTAATAGTAAAAAACCCTGCAACACCTCTAAACTAATAGTAAAAACCCTGCAACACCTCTAAACTAATAGTAACAAACCCTGCAACACCTCTAAACTAAAAGTAAAAAACCCTGCAACACCTCTAAACTAATAGTAAAAAACCCTGCAACACCTCTAAACTAATAGTAAAAAACCCTGCAACACCTCCTAACTAATAGTAAAAAACCCTGCAACACCTCTAAACTAAAAGTAAAAAACCCTGCAACACCTCTAAACTAGTACTCAGTGAAAAAACATAACATCTCCAAACCAGTACATTCAGTACTTAGTTCAGTGGAGCAACAATAACACCAGAAAACAGCAATATTGACAGAATCATAAACTTTGATCCAGGGATTAGCTATTGTATGATTATGTTGATATACAGCTGAAACCCAGGCTTCATGGGAGACAAAATATAGGTAAGATTTTCTTTGAGTCACTTCTGGATAATTAATAATAATACTAATAACTCATGGGATTTAAACTGCCTTTCAATAATGAGTTCTATATGATGCACTGGAGGCATACATACATTTATATTCACTCATATGGATCATCAGCCATTATGAATGAATCAAGTGTTATTATGCATTGTACCACCAATGTCCATCCAACACATTCCTAAAAGGAGCTATGAGCTGTTATGGATTTTTTTCGAGCAATGCTTATAAAGTCTATGTTACGGGGTGATATAACTAAGGTGCTATAAATTAATCTACTGTGGATGTTTCATAGACATCGTTACCACAGAATGCAACATGAATATAAAAACACTTTGTTAAAATGAAACCATCATTAGCATGCTACTGGAGAAGAGAGGACATCACACAAGTCTCAGTGGCCTAATTAGCACCTTATTAGCCAATTAGTCTGGAAGATATCAATATGTGTATTTTATCAATGAGAAATGGGGGTGGCTGGGGGGTAGGCGGTTCCAACCAACCATTATCTGCTGTGTAAAATCTTCTTCTGTATCATTGTGACATAACACTGTTTGGATTTAACAGCAGAGTATGTAAATGGTGAGTATGTTTCGCCCACGCACACAACCACACACAACCACACACACACAACCACACACACACACACACACACAACCACACGCACACACACAACCACACGCCCACACACAACCACACACACACACCACACACACACACACACGCACGCACACACACAAAGCAACAATGGACTAACAAGACTGGTGGTTGAGCTTTTTAGAGAGCTACACACACACGCACATTCATGCACATTCACACACACACACAAACACACACAAACACTAAATACACACACAATTAATCATCCAAAAACGAAATGAAGCAACAAACACACACTCCCACACGTACACACACACACACCAGGGCTAATTAGGCACACCTGTCGTAGAGGCGGGACACAAAGCGTTTGGCGTGCAGCGTGGCGCTCAAGGCCATCACCGGGAGACAGATGCTCATTCCCAGCCTGGCGCTGATGTGACGTGTGGAGGTGAGGAAAAACAAAGCTATGCCAAAACCATTGTTTATCACACACACACACACACACACACACACACACACACACACACACACACACACACACACACACACACACACACACACACACAAACACACACAGAGCTGCAGCAGAGCCTTCATTTAGGAGACCATAGTCTATAACAGAGTTAAAGCAGCCATTCCCTCTTTACCTTGCAGGCTACTGTCGTGTCTTTGGCATCATTAAATTGAAGACTGTTATTTTATCAAATCAATTCACTGTAATTATTATTACATGATTAAACTAATCATGTAAGTGTAATTAACTAGGAAGTCAGGGCACCAAGGAACATTTTCAGATTACAAAGTTATAATTTTTCCAATATAACTTTTCAGATATTTGAATATCTGAGCAATTAGTCTTCTAATTAATGAATCATTCTTTACCTCACGTTAGTCTCATTCCAAACATCGTAAGTTGTTGGTTATCTGCACAAACCCAGTCTTCACTATAAATCATCCATACATCAATTGTCTTAATCATTTATTTACTAACTAAATAATCACAGAAATGCATAACAAACAAACAAAGTAGATATGGTTACAAGGACATGATAGGGGATGTGCCCTAGTGGGCTAAACCGGTATGGCGGCTTGGTAGACAAAGGGACTGAGAAGGGCGCGAAAGACAAAAGACACTACATAGTTGATAATTATAATAATTGAAATGCTAATCCTTTGCACACGAACGCTCACTCATTCGGGAATAATTGCAATCAATATATATATTTACGCTCAGTGTGTCATCATGATCTCTGTTGGAATCGTCCGTCTTTCTGTTGCAAAGTTCATCTGAACTTCTCTTTGCGTCCCTGGAGTCGTCGTGGTTAGAATGGATACTTCAGAGTTACATTCAGAAATGTTCTTATAGAATAGATGTTTCGGCGGTTGTCGGTCTTCGCATTCAATGGCACATAATTCCTAGCTGCAGACTAGTAATTAGTATCGAAGATTTGCTCTTATTCTGTCGGTACAGATAGTCTCAGAGTTTAACCACGTGGTATGGTTAAGAATTCAGCAACCATTACAACCTTAGCTTGTCCTGAGGTTTTTCTGGTCTCTACTCAAACCTTAGCTCCCTCAGCTGACCGAGGAAGGCATGGTCTAAAGAGGATTTCTCCAGGTGGGGGTTTTATTCGGAACTGTGGAAAAGCTGTCCCATGACGCCAGATCGATGTCTGTGCTCATGGGGGCGGGCCAATGACTTAGTGAAACTTTAAACAGAAATACAATTCTCTCACATTAAAGGTTTAAAATCACATTACACAATTTCACAAATAGTTTAATCTTTACTCATTCATTTTATACAATAATTAGATGCAAGCCTCAGAACGGAGGCTCCTGTATAAACAGAGTTATGGTAATGTGGCTGTATTGTCTGTCCTGAGGTCACAATCATAAAACAAAATGGACCGGTCGTAGCTGGATTCTCCACCGACCGTTTCCACATTCTCCAAAACATGGATATTGTTCAGTTCTCAAGTTCCTTTGTTCTACTGTGAAACTCTCTCTGACTATACTGCCTGGCCATGAGGAGAGTCTCCTCTAGGAATTTACGACCTGATATAACAGAACCTGGGTGTAAGAGGGAGAGAGGGGGAAGGCACTCGCTATACCCAAAGAGGGCCACGTCCTGACACTACACACACACGTGCACCCGCATAGTCACACGCACAAGCACACACACATCATCAACAAACACATTGTGTGTGTGGTTATGCCAGAATATTGGTTATAGCAGATGGAGGAAGGTGGGAGGTGTATTATTACACACCACACTAAAGCTAATTCCTAACAGCCATTGTTGATTGGCAGTAACATTGCATTATATTGTATTCTACACAAACACACACACACACACACACACACACGTAGACACATCTCTCTTTCATACAACCCCACAGCCATAGTGATCTGATGAACACCAACTCTTCACTCAAGCCTCTCTTACTCAAGTAAAAGTGAAAGTCACCCAGTAAAATACTACTTGAGTAAAAGTCTAAAAATATTTGGTTTTAAACATCCTTAAGTATCAAAAGTAAATGTAATTGATCAAATGTACTTAAGTATCAAAAGTAAAAGTATAAATAATTTCAAATTCCTTATATTAAGTAGTACTTTAAAGTATTTTTACTTAAGTACTTTATACCACTGCCCTCCACCACCCAAAGCCCCCTCTCCTCCCTCCATCAGTTTCATGTATGACTACTAATGCCTGGCCTCCAGCACTTTATTGAAACTGCGTTCTCTCTCTCTGTTATCCTCCTCTTTGTTTTTCTATCTCTCTTTCCCCCTCTCTTTGTCTTTGTTTGTCTCCCCTTTCCCTCTCTGACTCACTTGTTGATAGGCCAACACACCAATCCTGCTGCAGTAGCAGAGTTAGTGGCTCACCTCCGGCCTGCTCCTCTCCTGCCTGGCCTGTATCTTTAAAACAATGAGGACAGTATTGTCAGCTCATTTGTCAGCTCCCAGCGTGTACACACACACACACACAGATACACATGCGCACACACACACACGCATACGCACAAGAGAAAGACACAAGTGGAGATGTGAGAGCAGGGGTGCAGGGAAGGAGCATCAGGTACAGGGACGTTTCAAAGGAAACCGGTATCTGGGGTAAAGGAAAGTATACAATGTACCCAAAAGTGATGAGTGCAACCAAGGTGAGTTTGAATTGGAACAAGCTAAACGGATGTTCTAAATGAATATTCCCTTAAGGAGAACAGAGTGCAGATAGCTCCATTCTCCTTGTTTCATTGTGTGCTCTCATTTCACTAGTCACCTGTAGCTATAGTATATAACCAGCCCCTTTCTTATGCAAACACCAACACTGCCATTAAAGAGATATCTCACACAAACTACAGCATTAGTTAGTATCTTACCCTGAAAGTTATCTATGAGCCATACACTACTTTCAATATAATGTATCTAACTAATGTTGTAATGTGTGCAAACTATCCCTTTAATCAACATAAACATTCAGAAGACCCAGGGGCCTTCCAGACATCCAGAAAGCCTGGGGCCTAGAGTAGTCACCCTGCCCAGGGAGGGCTCCCTCACCGTGGACAGGCAGCTCCTCTGCTCCCTGATGACGGCGCAGCAGCCCAGGAAGCCCGTGACCATGACCAGGGCCCCGGCCAGGATGAGGATGTAGGCGGACACGGCGAAGGTGCTGGAGGCCAGCAGGCTCAGGTAGTCACTCTTGTCTATCAGGGTCCAGATGCCCACGCCCATCACCGCCGCTCCACCAACCTGAGGAGACAGACAGGTTGATGTCATGTGTTCCCATATGTTTGTTTTGGCTTTAAATGTTTCATGCCAATTTAATTGAATGAAATTGAATTGAGAAGGAGAGAGGGTAGGGGTGTGAGGGGGAGAGAGAATGAGAAGGAGGGGGGAGAGTGTTGGCGTATCCACAAGTGAGTCAGCGAGGGAAAGGGGAGACAAACAAAGACAAAGAGAGGGGGAAAGAGAGATAGAAAAACAAAGAGGATGACAGAGAGAGAGAACGCAGTGTCAATAAAGTGAGTCAGAGAGGAAGGGGATATACACAAAAACAGTGAGAGACAGAAAGAGAGAAAGAGAGAGAGAAGGGAAGAGAAAAAGAAAGAGAGAAAGAGAGAGAGGAAGAGAGCAGAGTGACAAAAAAGGAGAGAGAGCCAAACAGAGCCAGAGTGGAGTGATTTGTTTCCATAAACAATGGTGGCCACATCAGAGGGGTGACGTGGCGATGCCCTTAATCAGTTTTCCCCATCTCTGTCATCTATGTCACACCCGGACGTGCAGGAAATCCCAGGGAGAGTCGCTCCTATTCAGCCTCCCATCCCTTTCCTCCTCCTCTACACGCCAAGCCCCTACTCCCAAACAACAAACACTGCTGCTACAGATATAGGATTTAAATTTTATCACCCTTTTGCAGAATAGGAAATGTCAAACTTGTAGCGTATTCTAGGTTTAAAAAGGCTTCTGACGTTTGACGTTTGAAAATGTATCAACCCCTATAAAATGTCCATTAATTATTATTCACATAATAACTCACATTTCCTGTTGCTGCAGGATTATTGGATTATTTTCCTGCTGTAGCAAACTGGCTCAAATTCAGATCTGACATCTATAGTGCTAAAACACCATGCCAGGGGAAAAAGTGACCATTTAAAGGAATGGGCAACTCTGGAGTATTAGTATGTAGTATCTTTGGGTGCAGGGTTACAATATAGAGTAACAGGCAGGCTGAGGCTGTGGCCATTGGGGAAAGTGGGAGGTATTACTGTTATGCAATGTGGGGTTTGAAGGGAAGTCGTTAGGTTAGTGTGAAATGTAAAGCGAGAGATATAAAAGAGAACCTGTTTGAATCTGATCCCTTACTCTGTAGACAGAGAACAACTGTTTTGAGGCCCAGCAGAACAAAGCTTTAATAGTTAACTGTATTATTAAACAGTAAACGTACAGCAGCTGCCAGGGACCAGGTTTGATCCACAGCTCCTCGGTCCAACACCGACAGGCCATAAATATTAGAGTACACTGGGCCAAGTCCATTTCTTAGCGCTCCTAAATGTAATCCCCCACTCCATTTCTCTGTCATGTTTTTTCTCTCCCTCTGTGTCTCTTTTTCCTCACTCTGTAACTCTTCCCCTCTCTTTCCTCACCGTAACTCTCTCTCTGATTCTCTATCTCTCTTGGCTAAGAAAGAGCAAAACAAGAAGTCACACAAGAAGTCTAACTAGCTTCCTTTGATGTAAAACCTGTCAAATATCATTCCTCCCTATGCATGCCTTCGCGAACATTAACCCAATTCACTCTCTCCCTGAGTCCCCTCTTAAATAAATCAACTATGAACCTGTCACTGGAAGAAAAGTATTATTTCTGTGTACTAGAGGTTTAATACAGCCTGATCCCAGATCTGTTTTGTGCTGTAAAGCCAACTCACTTGGTCTTTCCCAACACAAAAAGATCTTACCGGGTTAGCTTACCGAGCTAGCTTACCAGGCCAGTTTACCAGGCCATCTTACCAGGCTAGATTGCTACTCACCCAGAAGAGAAAGTTGAAGACAAACAGGAGGGCTTGCTAATTTGCTATAGCCTGATCCCAGATCTGTTTGTCATGTATAGCAAACTCCTATGACCAACTCCCATGGTTGTTGGCTAATGCAGCACAAACAGATCCAGGGTAGCTTGCTAGTGCTACTCACCCAGAAGAGGACGTTAAAGACGAAGAGGAGGTATTTGAGGCAGACGGTCATCCAGTCATCCTGGTCGTCTTTGTACATGGCCGACATCTCCCCTCCACAGCTCTGGACAGACAGTGTACAAAACTTAAACTGGCAGTTCTGAATCTGAAGTACTTGACTGTTCTCATAACAGTCAACAGGGTAGAAAACAGGGTAGAAAACCCCAACCAGCAGTTCTCACAGACTTTCTGTTCTCACAAGATTCTCCAAAGTTTGAAGAATATTCCAAAAACAGGGTACAAAAAATCTAACCAGGAGTTCTGAGTACTTGACAATTCACATAGTATTTCAAATGGCTGAAAAACGGTCTAACAACATAGAAAATGCAAACCGGTAATTCTAATGCAAATTAAAACATAAAATGTGGGGACATTTTGAGAACAATAACACATCACACAAGGCATGACATCAGTAGAAACAATAACCCAAATCCCAGATTCACCAGCAGTCATGTAACGGCGTTCCTCCTCCTCTTCATCCGAAGAGGAGGAGCAGGGATTGAACCAAAATGCAGCTTCTTGAGTTGACATGATTTATTTAAAGAAAACACGAAAACACGAACTTCACTATAAACTAACAAAACAACAAACGGAGTAGACAGACCTGGACGACGAACTTACATGAAACACGAAGAACTCACGAACAGGAAAATGACTACACAAAATGACGAACGAACGAAACAGTCCCGTATGGTGCAACATAGACACAGACACAGGAGACAACCACCCACAAACAAACAGTGTGAAAACACCTACCTTAATATGACTCTCAATCAGAGGAAATGAAAAACACCTGCCTCTAATTGAGAGCCATATTAGGTCACCCTTTAAACCAACATAGAAACAGAAAACATAGACTGCCCACCCAAACTCACGTCCTGACCAACTAAACACATACAAAACAAGAGAAAACAGGTCAGGAACGTGACATAACCCCCCCCCTTAAGGTGCGAACTCCGGGCGCACCAGCACAAAGTCTAGGGGAGGGTCTGGGTGGGCATCTGACCACGGTGGTGGCTCAGGCTCTGGGCGAGGTCCCCACCCCACCATAGTCAATCCCAGCTTACGTCTCTCCCTCAGAATGACCACCCTCATTATACACCCACTTAGGTTAAGGGGCAACACCAAGATAAAGGACAGCTCCGGGACGAGGTAGCTCAGGACAGAGAGGTAGCTCAGGACAGAGGGATAGCTCAGGATAGAGAGGTAGCTCAGGATAGAGAGGTAGCTCATGATAGAGGGGCAACTCCGGACTGAAGGACAGCTCCGGACAGAGGGGCAGTTCTGGATAAATAGCCGCTCTGGGCTGAGGGGCAGCTCATGACTGGCTGACGGCTCTGGACGCTCATGGCTGGCTGACGGCTCTGGACGCTCATGGCTGGCTGACGGCTCTGGACGCTCATGGCTGGCTGACGGCTCTGGACGCTCATGGCTCGCTGACGGCTCTGGACGCTCATGGCTCGCTGGCGACTCTGGCAGATCCTGTCTGGTTGGCGGCTCTGGCAGATCCTGTCTGGTTGGCGGCTCTGGCAGATCCTGTCTGGTTGGCGGCTCTGGCAGATCCTGTCTGGTTGGCGGCTCTGGCAGATCCTGACTGACGAATGGCTCTAGCGGCTCCTGACTGACTAACGGCTCTGACGGCTCGGGCGGCTCTAATGGCTCGGGACAGACGGATGGCTCAGACGGCGCTGGGGAGACGGATGGCACAGACGGCGCTGGGGAGACGGATGGCTCAGATGGCGCTGAGGAGACGGATGGCTCAGACAGCGCTGGGGAGACGGATGGCTCAGATGGCGCTGAGGAGACGGATGGCTCAGATGGCGCTGCGGAGACGGATGGCTCAGACTGATCCTGTCTGGCGGAAGGCTTTGGCTGCTCCTGTCTGGCGGAAGGCTCTAGCGGCTCCTGTCTGGCGGAAGGCTCTAGCGGCTCCTGTCTGGCGGAAGGCTCTGTAGGCTCATGGCAGACGGGCGGCTTTGCAGGCTCATGGCAGACGGGCGGCTTTGAAGGCTCATGGCAGACGGGCAGTTCATGCGGCGCTTGGCAGACGGACAGTTCAGGCGCCGTTGGGCAGACGGCAGACTCTGGCCGGCTGAGACGCACTGTAGGCCTGGTGCGTGGTGCCGGAACTGGAGGCACCGGACTGGAGACACGCACTTCAAGCCTAGTGCGGGGAGCAGGGACAGGGCACACTGACCTCTCGAAGCGTACTATAGGCCTGGTGCGTGGTGCCGGCACTGGTGGCACCGGGCTGAGTGCACGCACATCAGGACGAGTACGGGGAGAAGGAACAGTGCCTACAGGGCTCTGGAGACGCACAGGAGGCTTAGTGCGTGGTGCCGGAACTGGAGGCACTGGGCTGGAGACACGCACCATAGGGAGAGTGCGTGGAGGAGGAACAGGGCTCTGGAGACGCACTGGAAGCCTGGTGCGTAGTGTAGGCACTGGTGGTACTGGGCTGGGGCGGGGAGGTAGCGCCGGAAATACCGGACCGTGCAAGCGTACTGGCTCCCTTGAGCATTGAGCCTGCCCAACCTTACCTGGTTGAATGCTCCCCGTCGCCCGACCAGTGCGGGGAAGTGGAATAACCCGCACCGGGCTATGTAGGCGAACCGGGGACACCATGCATAAGGCTGGTGCCATGTATGCCGGCCCGAGGAGACGCACTGGAGACCAGACGCGTTGAGCCGGCATCATGGCACCTGGCTCAATGCCCAATCTAGCCCTACCAGTGCGGGGAGGTGGAATAACCCGCACCGGGCTATGCACACGTACAGGAGACACCGTGCGCTCTACTGCGTAACACGGCGTCTGCCCGTACTCCCGCTCTCCACGGTTAGCCTGGGAAGTGGGCGCAGGTCTCCTACCTGCCCTTGGCCCACTACCTCTTAGCCCCCCCCCAAGAAATTTTTGGGGTTTCTTCACGGGCTTCCGTGCTAGCCGCGTACCTTCATAAATCCGGTTTTGAGCTTCCTTCTCCGGTTTCCAGCCACGTCTCTTTGCTGCCTCCTCATACCACCGCTGTTGGGCTCTCGCTGCCTCCATCTCCTCACGAGCGCGGCGATATTCCCCAATGTGCGCCCAGTGTCCTTTTCCCTCTAATACTTCCTCCCAAGTCCATGAGTCCTGATCTCTTGGCCGCTGCTCGAACTCACGCTGCTTGGTTCTGGATCGGTGGGTGGTTCTGTAACGGCGTTCCTCCTCCTCTTCATCCGAAGAGGAGGAGCAGGGATTGAACCAAAATGCAGCTTCTTGAGTTGACATGATTTATTTAAAGAAAACACGAAAACACGAACTTCACTATAAACTAACAAAACAACAAACGGAGTAGACAGACCTGGACGACGAACTTACATGAAACACGAAGAACTCACGAACAGGAAAATGACTACACAAAATGACGAACGAACGAAACAGTCCCGTATGGTGCAACATAGACACAGACACAGGAGACAACCACCCACAAACAAACAGTGTGAAAACACCTACCTTAATATGACTCTCAATCAGAGGAAATGAAAAACACCTGCCTCTAATTGAGAGCCATATTAGGTCACCCTTTAAACCAACATAGAAACAGAAAACATAGACTGCCCACCCAAACTCACGTCCTGACCAACTAAACACATACAAAACAAGAGAAAACAGGTCAGGAACGTGACAAGTCAGTCAAACTGCTGTTGGTTACTTCCTCCCTTCTGCACGATAACTAGCAACTGGAGCCTTGTAGCACACCAGACAAGGGACATTGATTATCCTCACACTCAGTGAACACCCTGTGAAGACGCGTTGGGTGTTATAACAGAAGCCAGGCCGCCAAAACAAAGGTATTTGTGGAGGCATGCACACACACACACGCACACACACACGCACACACACACCCACCCACACCCACACACACACACACGCATACACCCACACACACACACACACACACACACACACGCACATTCCAATTAAATAGAGGGAGAAAGATGCTGCCTAGCCTCTGAAGGCCTTTGATTGACACATCACCATGACAGTATCACTGGACAGCATCACTGGACAGCTTAATCTAATATGACATGACTATCCACTTCTTCATTTCTCAGACCTGTCAATCATAGGACTGACCAACTAACAAGAGTCAACTATTCCTGTAAGACTGTCTTTATAGTATAGTTATGGCCTTTTAATCAACTAATTTCATTAAGGTTTATGTCCAAAGCATTGCATAGAATGGTTCTAGTCACTGCCACACACTGTGTAAGAGTCAGTACTTCTAGATGCTGCTGACCACACATATCCAATAACAGCAACAGGTAAATAAATAATTCACACAAGTGGACTTGACTAGAAATACATAAATCATTCATTAAGCACACACTTGCAGCACTTTAAATAAAAGGTGATGGTAGTGAGCACTTAAGCCTGCCACATTGATCTGCCAATCAACAGACAGCAACAAATGCCACTGCAAGGCTTTCAAGACTTCTCTCAGTTCTAGCTCAAGCTAATAACACTGTGTGTGTGTGTGTGTGTGTGTGTGTGTGTGTGTGTGTGTGTGTGTGTGTGTGTGTGTGTGTGTGTGTGTGTGTGTGTGTGTGTGTGTGTGTGTGTGTGTGTGTGTGTGTGTGTGTGTGTCCATCCTCCCATAAGAAAATATGGCAAGCTGCTAATTATAGATTAGCCACATTGATGCCTAGGAGAAGTTTAGGTCATGCCATTACAGCCCAACTATAAACATTGCAGTAACACATCTGCAAATATGGCTTTGTCTATCAGCTGGAACAGAACTATACCCTAAACTGAAATGAAAAATGAAAAATTATTTCATTATTCTATTCTAGTTTGTTTTATATATTCCACTATTTTCTGTATTCATTCTATTCTACTCTTGGGGAAAATACAGTGAATCGAATCTATTACATTTATATTCTACTGTTTGTATTCTATACTCATGCTCTACTCGGCTCTTGTCCTATTCTATTCTATTCTAGGGGAGTTCTTTGTGAAGTTGCTGGCTCAAACGTTATTCAGCACAATGGGTGTTTTGTGTGTACTGTTCCTTCAAACCAGTGGCTTTGGGCTATAGGGAGTTCCAGTACACAGGGAATGGGTTGAACTGTCTGAACATGCATTATCAAAGCGCACAAGCTGTGAAATGTGACTTGCAGGCTACCGGTATGTCCTTCACCTATTTGAAAACAAACGAGCTGAAAGTTTTGTCCTCGGACTAACAAATCAGTTACTGTGTAACTTTGATGGGACAGACAAGAAACAAAAACAGAACATTCTAGAATATGCTTTGGACAGAATGTTCCACAAGTAGGCTACCTATGCAACCAGCCAGGTCAGCCGGCCAGCGACAAGTAGCCTGTAATATTATATCCACGATAACATGGTACATGCAATCACATTTAGGCTACCCACCCTGTGTGAACATATGTGATGGAAGTATGTTTACGGGCACTTGCGGCAATCTATGTACGACCAGAAGGCAGGCAGGATCCACGAAATCGATTTCCCCCCGCATAAAAATCCATGAAGAGATGAGTGCTTGATAAGCTTCATATCAGAGCAGGGATCGCCACCGTCAATATGAAAATCTAAATGGCCATAGATCATCACGTTTGTCTATCTACGTAGCGTCCATTTCGCTCGCTGATCAGTGGAATAGGCTGGACGTTGGTTTGCAGACTCACTTTTAACGTTCTGACTGTCTACATAACCGAATAAGGAAACCGGTGCCTACGCACTAGACAATATTTTCAAAACATAAAAAATATGATGTCATTATTCATTTCCCAAAACGTGTTGCTACATTTGGAGGACATGGATACTGAGAAGGCTTCCCTAACAAAACACCGCACACTGGATGCACCTGCATTGAGCTGCGTGTAGCAGATAGAGTTCACGAAATTGCTTATATTTTTAGCATGCATCTCAATTTAGGAAAGCAGCCTTAGTTACCTCACTCACCAAATGCACGGCTTGCTTCTGAGGATAAACGGACAAATAGCCGTCTCGTTATTGTAGCATAGGCTATGTGATTCAATCAAGCTTGTTGCTTCCCTAGCGTCCAGTCCGTGGAGAAGAATGAGGGGTCATTATGGGGTGAAAAGGAAATGAATGAAACTACCCGCCCCCATTGGATTGGATAGTACTGAAGCCGCAGTGCAACTGTGACAGTGCATTGGCCTATAGGCCTATACAATGTAACAGACGGTTATTACATTGTTATTGTGCGTTTATTCACACAAGTGCAAGTCTAGTAAGTTTGTTACATGTTGTCTTGTTCTGAGTCTTCTTTGTTGATAATATCAATCCAATTAATCAAGTGCACCCTGTAGATGAGGTTTATGGGGTTTAAAAAATACACATTCTGGGAACATATTGTTATTTACCTAAGCATAGTGTTGACTGATGCAAATCATTTCATTTGACACCTCATGCGGTTAGTGCATATTTTAGAGACTGGTTAGGGGTAATTTGAGGTTTAAAAAACACTTCACGTCATCCATTCTGATCAAGTGGTCAACAAGGAGGCGCGGGCGGTTCTATCAACAACAGCTCCCTCTTCATTATGCAAAGTAGTCTGCCTGTTGATGAAGTGGCGGCTCTCCGAACCCCACAGGCTAAGGTTAATTTGGTATTTCAACAGAGAGCAGAACATCATTGATTTGACTGGTGTGGTCAATTATTTTAAGAATGCGAGTTTGGGTCACACAATGAACACAACGATGACGTGGAAAAACAAATGCGCTACTGGGAGGTAACAGCAGTATGATTGGAAATAATGGGGTTTTCTGCAGGGGGAGTTCAGGTCGAAGCAAACATCCCCAAGTCAATGAACATTCTTAGGCCTCAGCATGGCTACGGGGTTCTACATGACACGTACATGGCACATGGAAATATGTTGTGGTTTGGGAGAAAGTGCCACATAAGATTATAATTCAGGTGTGTATGTGAGGGAAATAGTTTGGGTGAGAGGCCTCCAGCTGAATAGCTAGGGTAATTGGGAAATAATTGCCCAAATGTCATAGTGTCAGATTTGTAAGTCTTTAATCTTTCCCAAATATGAATTGATTGAAAAACAATAGAGAGGGCCTATCATAATTGTTTATGACTACAAGCCTATTGATCCTAGACTGGTTCCAGATCTGTCTGTGATGTCTTGTAAACAAGGTCATTGTCACGCTGGGGTTGGAATGACAGCACCAACAGATCTGGATTCTGGAACCAGGTTATATTTATCCTCTCTTGCTCAGCTCTACATTTATTTTTTTCAATGTTATGTTCACCCCAGTTTTTCACACACGTTGTCTTCAGATTGCTTCCTTTCTAACAAACAGGAAGACTGTTGTGTATTCCCCTCTAACCTCATCTCAGTAACCCAATCATCCCCACAGCCCATTGGGAATAGATGGAGTGCCACCCAGAAAGGATGTGTGGATGTTACCTGCTACAGCAACATCAGTCTCCCCAAACTCCATTACAGAAGGGGATATTATTATGGCTCATTCATCCTCCTCCTCTCCCCTGTAACTATTCCCCAGGTCGTTGCTGTAAATGAGAACGTGTTCTCAGTCAACTTACCTGGTAAAATAACGGATCAATAAAAAATACAAATAAATCTATCATGGCTTCTGTGTTTCACTGAGCTAATGGGCAGAATTCACAAACACAGCAGCTGTTTATGAGAGGGAGATTATCACAGCTCTGAATTTGAAGCAACTTTTAATCACACTCTGGAGATTGAAAATAAACTCGGAGGCAACTCAAATGAGAGAGAAATAAACAGCGTCAGTATACTTCCTTCTCTCAGAACTCAACTAATTTATATTCCTCGCCAGCACCTGCCTGTTGCTTCCCATTCCACCGTCATTAGTTTATCGCCCATCGTTTGTAGCCCGCTAAGCTCTTTAATGCCTTGTCTCGCAGGAGGGCCTAAGCTTGGGCCACGGTCGAGCAGACAAAGTCAAAGACAGGACTGGCAGAGGAGACAACAAACACATCTATCTGTCTGTGTGAAAGGGGGTGGGGGGTTGTGTGTGTATATAGAGTGTGTCTTTATGTGTATGTGTGTGTGTGTGTGTGTCTGTCAGCTTCACTGTAATGACAGTGGCGTCTGTGTGATCATTGCTAACGGTGCGTCCCTCTCACTGTGACAAAAGGACACAAAATGCAATTTAGGAGCATTCACACTGTTTTTCGCCTTCTCGGTATTCGTTATGTGACCAGTAGCAACCCACCTGTTTACCTAAATATATATATAGTTTACATACACCTTCAAATGTACAGTATATATATACAGTTGAAGTCGGAAGTTTACATACACTTAGGTTGAAGTCATTAAAACTCATTTTTCAACCACTCCACAAATTTCTTGTTAACAAACTAGTTTTGGCAAGTCAGTTAGGACATCTACTTTGAGCATGACACAAGTAATTTTTCCAACAATTGTTTACAGACAGATTATATCACTTATAATTCACTGTATCACTATTCCAGTGGGTAAGAAGTTTACATACAGTCAACTAAGTGTGCCTTTAAACAGCTTGGGAAATTCCAGAAAATGATGTCATGGCTTTAGAAGCTTCTGATAGGCTAATTAACATAATTTGAGTCAATTGGAGATGTACCTGTGGATGTATTTTAAGGCCTACCTTCAAACTCAGTGCCTCTTTGCTTGACATCATTGGAAAATCAAAAGAAATCAGCCAAGACCTCAGAAAAAAAATTGTAGACCTCCACAATTCTGGTTCATCCTTGGGAGTAATTTTTACTAGGATTAAATGTCAGGAATTGTGAAAAACTGAGTTTAAATGTATTTGGCTAAGGTGTATGTAAACTTCTGACTTCAACTGTATATTGACTACCTCCGTCCTAGATCGCTCATTAATGTCTTTATCGAAATTATGGATTGCCTCTTATCAGCTCGTCGTTCCCTTATAGTTTGTACATCTCAATTGTCAGTAGAAACACCATTTGTTTAAGCAAGTCAGCCATGTCAGCTAGTTTTATTTAAAGGCAGTAAATGAGGCTGAATGAACTGTTTGGCTGCCAGACAAGGCTCCGCTGATAGCCAGGGTAGCGATGGTAAGGATTCACTTCATGGTGCTGAAAGAAAGCTCTGCTGTTACGACAGCTTTATGTAGACCCTAACAGTTTGTGGCACTTTTTGTCACCGTTATAGTGCAATTAATGTATGGTTTAGTGTTGTGTAGTGACCTTGCTGGCATGCATCTAAAAAAAATAGTTTGAGTTTGCCCCACCAAGATTTACATGCTAAACTCGCCACTGTGACCCAATCTCCTTTTCACTTCCATCATTATTTAATTGACCACGCCAGTCAAATCAATGATGTTCTGCTCTCTTTTTAAATACCAAATTAACCTTTGTCTGTGGGGGTCGGAGAGACCGCCACTTCATCAACAGGCAGACTACTTTGCATAATGAAGAGGGAGCTGTTGTTGATAGAACTGCCTCCTTATTGAACACATTTTTTCAAAACCTTAAATAACCCCAAATCAGTCTCTAAAATATTAATTTCACGCATGAGGTGTCAAATGAAATGATTTGCATCAGTCAACACTTTGCTTAGGTAAATAACATTATTTCACCAGAATATGTATTTTTTAAACTCCCAAAGCCTAATCTACAGGGTGCACTTGATTAATTAAATTGATATAGTCAACAAACAAGACTCAAAACAAGACACTGTGATTAAAGGACACAACGCGTGAGGGAATGCACTTTACGCGCATTCACACTGCACCTTAGCCCAGGGCTAAGAGCCTCCTTAGCCCTGAGCTAAGGGAGATTTAGCCAGGGCTAAGAGAGTGTTCACACTTGCACATTCTAGTGGGTTAGCACCAACCTTAGCCTAGAGCTAGCTGGCCCTGAACCAGTACCTGTGCGTTATATATATATGTTTAATGCCCAGAAAGCGCCAATTCAAACTCCCATTCACCAGCTCTGCATGCGTTATAATGTCAGAATAAGTTTGTTGATCACCAAGTTTCGCTGAGCAACTATTTTAATTTACTCCCATTAAGGCTGGCCGGTATGTACTTCCAGAAAAGAGAAAAGGTCTAAATAAAAATGTACAAGAAACCGAAAAAATGCCTATTCCGCACCTCCAATATAAATCACTCATTACTTCCACGCACAGGTCTGAAGTTTACAACAGCTCAATACACTGGAGGCGCCGAAGAGGCGTTTTTTTGGTTGCTTGTACATTTTTATTTTGACCTTTTTTGGAAATACATACCGGCCGTAACCCAAGTAAATTAAGATAGTTGCTCAGCGAAACTCCATATTTGATGATCAACAAACTGATTTTGAGAAAGCCTATATGGTGGAGGTCAGAGACCTGGCAGTCAGTGGCATTTATTCCTGACAGTCAGTGGTGTGTATTTTGGGGAATCCAGGCATCCCCAAAAAATTGACCAAAATGTTTTATAATTTATCTTTCCTCTCTGTTTCACAGTGCCCCTCTGTCTCTCTATGTGTTGGCCATCTATCTGATGCTGTCTGGTCCAAACGAGTATGACATTGTTGCCGCCCATAGCATTGAAGGCAAGGGAAGCCAGTGAGAATCTGGCCTCCCATGACAAAAAAAGTATAAAAAATGTGCAAATCAGCATTGAGCTAAACTGAGCGCGCTCAACTGTGAATGGTCCTGGCACACAAAAAAAAGTATCAAGGGAAGCTAGGTTGGAATTGGCTTCACTCCTAACAAATCCCATTGAGGGCATATGTCATTGACAGCAAAACCTGAAATGTTTCATCTCGTTGTGTTGTTGTCCTCAGATGGCTAGCTAGCCAGCTAGCTAAAATTGACCCTTTCCTAAATTAGCCATGGATGAAGATAAGTCAAAAATCCCTGTGGCTTTACTTAATTCTCCGTACTGGCCAATGATTGTAATGGCGATTCTGATCCAACCATTAATTCATACTTTGTTGTGCCCCTGGCCTGAGAGGATGGAAGTTCAATATGTAGCTAGAGGTAGAAGGCTAATGTTAACTAGCTAACGTTGCCGATGAATGGAAGTTAGGTTAGCGAGCAAGCATTTTATCCAGGTAGCCTAGGACAACAAAAAATAAAAGTGTGTACTGTATGACAGAGTGATAGACCGTTTCGGCATTGGCGTTTCTCTACAATTAGGGTGAGTCAACATGTTTTTCTACTTTGCGTCTAACGCGCACGCACACACACACACGCACACAGAAATCAGAAACATGGACAGCCACATCATATTTAGCTTACGTTTTTTGGACTGAATTGTTTTTGGTATCTTTTGGTTGAGGTGATTTGATGATGCTTTCTTTGCGACTTGCAGTGGTTTTAACTCAATATAGTTGTTTAGTGGTCCTAAAATGTCGGAAAGATTAACTTGCTTGACCATGCTGTAGGTCATGTAACTGTCTGTTACTGTACATGCAATATGCTTTGTGGACTTCACTGGACAGAGGTTGCTATCCGGTTTTGTGATAAAACAAAGGTGTGGTTGAATTTATTCTGCCACTGTGCCTTCTTATCTTCTCAGCCTTTAGGCCTATATATGATGGTCACAAGGAATATGAATTAACAGGTTATAGAGCAAACAACGCAATTATCACAACACATAGGGTGTAATATGGATATTTCTTGGGGGGGGGGGGGGGGGGGGGGGGGCTCCTGCTGGCGGTGTGGTTCCAGGACAACAACCTCAGAAAGACAAAGTAGCTGATCGTGGACTACAGGAAACGGAGGGCGGAGCACGCCCCCATTCACATCGATGGTGCTGTAGTGGAGTGGGTCGAGAGCTTCATGTTCCTCTGTGTCCAGATCACTAAGGATCTATCATGGTCCACACACACCAACACAGTTGTGAAGAGGGCACGACAATGCCTCTTCCGCCTCAGGAGGCTTAAAAGATTTGACAGGGGCCCTCAGATCCTCAAAAAGTTCTACAGCTGCACCATTGAGAGCATCTTGACTGGCTGCATCACCGCTTGGTATGGCAACTGCTTGGCATCCGACCGCAAGACGCTAGAGTGGGTAGGGCGTACGGCCCAGTACATAAGCTCCCTGCCTTCCAGGACCTCTATACCAGGCGGTGTCAGAGGAAGGCCCTAAAAATTGTCAGAGACTACAGGCACCCAAGTCATAGACTGTTTTCTCTGCTACCGCACGGCAAGTCTGGAACCAACTGGACCCTGAACAGCTTCTACCCCTAAGCCATAACACTGCTAAATTGTTAGCTAAATAGTTAAAGTTGCACTATGCAAACATTGCTCCATGGTTTCCTGGTTGCTAAAATTCGAATAGTTTGCCTGTTTTCAGTTTATGTGACAGAACATAATAATAATGTAGAGAATCATTGTACCATCTAAACCGCTGTGAAATATATTTTCCATAACCCAAAATATTGTTTTTTCAGCTGTTTGAAGCTCGTGTACAAAACCAAAAGTAAGAGATACAAAAATTAAACTTAAAAAGAGGAAGCATAAAAATAGGGCACATAAAACAAATCTTCCGCTTCCTAGAGTTGCTTTCAATGAGGACGACAGATCTATAACTCATATTTCTATGTGATTTTTTGGGGGTCTCCCATAAGTTAGGCTACATATTGCTGTTAACCAAATAGCTAACCTGGTGTCACGTTCCTGACCTGTTTTCTGTTAGTTTTTGTATGTGTTAGTTGGTCAGGACGTGAGTTTGGGTGGGCAGTCTATGTTTTCTGTTTCTATGTTGGTTAATGGGTACCTGATATGGCTCTCAATTAGAGGCAGGTGTTTTTCATTTCCTCTGATTGAGAGTCATATTAAGGTAGGTGTTTTCACACTGTTTGTTTGTGGGTGGTTGTCTCCTGTGTCAGTGTCTGTATGTTACGCCACACGGGACTGTTCTCGGTATGTTTGTTCGTTCGGTTTTTGTGTAGTCAGTTTTCCTGTTATTGCGGTCTTCGTGTTTCATGTAAGTTCGTCGTTCAGGTCTGTCTACATCGTTTATTTGTTTTGTTAATTATTCAAGTGTAGTTCGTTTTTTCGTCTTGTTTAATAAATTATGTCATTTCACAACGCTGCGCCTTGGTTCAATCCATGCTCCTCCTCTTCGGATGAAGAGGAGGAGGAACACCATTACAGAACCACCCACCGATCCAGAACCAAGCAGCGTGAGTTCGAGCAGCGGCCAAGAGATCAGGACTCATGGACTTGGGAGGAAGTATTAGAGGGAAAAGGACACTGGGCGCACATTGGGGAATATCGCCGCGCTCGTGAGGAGATGGAGGCAGCGAGAGCCCAACAGCGGTGGTATGAGGAGGCAGCTAGGAGACGTGGCTGGAAACCGGAGAATGAAGCTCAAAACCGGATTTATGAAGGTACGCGGCTAGCACGGAAGCCCGTGAAGAAACCCCAAAAATTTCTTGGGGGGGGGCTAAGAGGTAGTGGGCCAAGGGCAGGTAGTAGACCTGCGCCCACTTCCCAGGCTAACCGTGGAGAGCGGGAGTACGGGCAGACGCCGTGTTACGCAGTAGAGCGCACGGTGTCTCCTGTACGTGTTCATAGCCCGGTGCGGGTTATTCCACCTCCCCGCACTGGTAGGGCTAGATTGGGCATTGAGCCAGGTGCCATGATGCCGGCTCAATGCGTCTGGTCTCCAGTGCGTCTCCTCGGGCCGGCTTACATGGCACCAGCCTTACGCATGGTGTCCCCGGTTCGCCTACATAGCCCGGTGCGGGTTATTCCACCTCCCCGCACTGGTCGGGCGACGGGGAGCATTCAACCAGGTAAGGTTGGGCAGGCTCAATGCTCAAGGGAGCCAGTACGCTTGCACGGTCCGGTATTACCGGCGCTACCTCCCCGCCCCAGCCCAGTACCACCAGTGCCTACACTACGCACCAGGCTTCCAGTGCGTTTTCAGAGCCCTGTTCCTCCTCCACGCACTCTTCCTATGGTGCGTGTCTCCAGCCCAGTGCCTCCAGTTCCGGCACCACGCACTAAGCCACCTGTGCGTCTCCAGAGCCCTGTACACACTGTTCCTTCTCCCCGTACTCGTCCTGATGTGCGTGCCCTCAGCCCGGTGCCACCAGTGCCGGTACCACGCACCAGGCAAATAGTACGCTTTGAGAGTCCAGTGTGCCCTGTCCCTGCTCCCCGCACTAGGCTTGAAGTGCGTGTCTCCAGTCCGGGTGCCTCCAGTTCCGGCACCACGCACCAGGCCTACAGTGCGTCTCAGCCGGCCAGAGTCTGCCGTCTGCCCAACGGCGCCTGAACTGTCCGTCTGCCAAGCGCCGCATGAACTGCCCGTCTGTATTGAGCCTTCAAAGCCGCCCGTCTGCCATGAGCCTGCAAAGCCGCCCGTCTGCCATGAGCCTACAGAGCCTTCCGCCAGACAGGAGCCGCTAGAGCCTTCCGCCAGACAGGAGCAGCCAAAGCCTTCCGCCAGACAGGATCAGTCTGAGCCATCCGTCTCCCCAGCGCCGTCTGAGCCATCCGTCTGTCCCGAGCCATTAGAGCCGCCCGTCTGTCCCGAGCCGTCAGAGCCGTTAGTCAGTCAGGAGCCGCTAGAGCCATTCGTCAGTCAGGATCTGCCAGAGCCGCCAACCAGACAGGATCTGCCAGAGCCGCCAACCAGACAGGATCTTCCAGAGCCGTCAGCCAGCCATGAGCGTCCAGAGCCGTCAGCCAGCCATGAGCGTCCAGAGCCGTCAGCCAGCCATGAGCGTCCAGAGCCGTCAGCCAGCCATGAGCGTCCAGAGCCGTCAGCCAGCCATGAGCGTCCAGAGCCGTCAGCCAGCCATGAGCGTCCAGAGCCGTCAGCCAGCCATGAGCGTCCAGAGCCGTCAGCCAGCCATGAGCGTCCAGAGCCGTCAGCCAGCCATGAGCGTCCAGAGCCGTCAGCCAGTCATGAGCTGCCCCTCAGCCCAGAGCGGCTATTTATCCAGAACTGCCCCTCAGTCCAGAGCTGTCTCTCTGTCCGGAGCTGTCCTTCAGTCCGGAGTTGCCCCTCTATCCTGAGCTACCTCTCTATCCTGAGCTACCTCTCTATCCTGAGCTATCCCTCTGTCCTGAGCTATCCCTCTGTCCTGAGCTATCCCTCTGTCCTGAGCTACCTCTCTGTCCTGAGCTACCTCGTCCCGGAGCTGTCCTTTATCTTGGTGTTGCCCCTTAACCTAAGTGGGTGTATAATGAGGGTGGTCATTCTAAGGGGGAGACGTAAGCTGGGATTGTCTATGGTGGGATGGGGACCTCGCCCAGAGCCTGAGCCACCACCGTGGTCAGATGCCCACCCAGACCCTCCCCTAAACTTTGTGCTGGTGCGCCCGGAGTTCGCACCTTAAGGGGGGGGTTATGTCACGTTCCTGACCTGTTTTCTGTTAGTTTTTGTATGTGTTAGTTGGTCAGGACGTGAGTTTGGGTGGGCAGTCTATGTTTTCTGTTTCTATGTTGGTTAATGGGTACCTGATATGGCTCTCAATTAGAGGCAGGTGTTTTTCATTTCCTCTGATTGAGAGTCATATTAAGGTAGGTGTTTTCACACTGTTTGTTTGTGGGTGGTTGTCTCCTGTGTCAGTGTCTGTATGTTACGCCACACGGGACTGTTCTCGGTATGTTTGTTCGTTCGGTTTTTGTGTAGTCAGTTTTCCTGTTATTGCGTTCTTCGTGTTTCATGTAAGTTCGTCGTCCAGGTCTGTCTACATCGTTTATTTGTTTTGTTAATTATTCAAGTGTAGTTCGTTTTTTTTTCGTCTTGTTTAATAAATTATGTCATTTCACAACGCTGCGCCTTGGTTCAATCCATGCTCCTCCTCTTCGGATGAAGAGGAGGAGGAACACCGTTACACCTGGACTATCTGCATTGACCCTTTTTGCACTGACTTTGTTTTACTCATCACATACCACTGCTGCTACTGTGTATTATTTGTCACTTTATTACTAGTTATATATACATATCTAATCTCAGTTATCTCCTACCCCTGCACATCAACTCTGGTACCGTGTGTATATAGCCAAGTTATCGTTACTCACAGTGTATTTATTATTACATGGTTTATTATTATTACATGGTTTATTCTTTTACTTTCTACTATTTCTCTATTTTCTTTCTCTCTGCATTGTTGGGAAAGGCCCATAAGTAACCATTTCACTGTTAGTCTACACCTGTTATTTACTAAGCATGTGAGGAATAAAATGTGATTGATTTGATGTCTCTTCGGTGCATAGCATTCTCTATACAGTGGCACAAATTTCAAAAGTGAATCATTGTTCCCAGAGGTCAGACAGGTAGACAAAGGTTTATACAAACCATCACTGTTGCAAATAAAATACGAGGCTAGAAGAGGACCTAATGTGTTAATAAATGCAGAGATAAAAGTCTCAGGTGCAGTGGCTTGCGAAGGTATTCACCCTCCTTGGCAGTTTTCCTATTTTGTTAGAATTAAAATAGAATTAAAATAGATTTTTGGGGGGGGTTGTATCATTCGATTTACACAACATGCCTACCACTTTGAAGATACAAAATATTTTTTATTGTGAAATATACAAGAAATAAGACAAAAAAACTGAAAACTTGAGCGTGCATAACTATTCACCCCCCAAGGTCAAAACTTTGTAGAGCCACATTTTGCAGCAATTACTGCTGCAAGTCTCTTGGGGTATGTCTCTATAAGCTTTGCACATGTAGCCACTGGGTTTTTTGCCCATTCAAGGCAAAACTGCCTCAGCTCCTTCAAGTTTTCTGTACACCAGTGGAACCGATCTATCTTTAAGTCATACCACAGATTCTCAATTGGATTGAGGTCTGGGCTTTGACTAGGCCATTCCAAGAACATTCCATTTAAATGTTTCCCCTTAAACCACTCGAGTGTTGCTTTAGCAGTATGCTTAGGGTCATTGTCCTGCTGGAAGGTGAACCTCTGTCCCAGTCTCAAATCTCTGGAAGACTGAAACAGGTTTCCCTCAATAATTTCCCTGTATTTAGCACCATCCATCATTTCTTCAATTCTGACCAGTTTCCCAGTCCCTGCCGATGAAAAACATCCCAACAGCATGATGCTGCCACCACCATGCTTCACTGTGGGGATGGTGTTCTCAGGGTGATGAGAGGTGTTGGGTTTTCGCCAGACATAGCGTTTTCTTTTCCTTGAATTTTAGTCTCATCTGACCAGAGCACTTTCTTCCATATGTTTTGGGAGTCTCCCACATGCCTTTTGGTGAACACCAAACGTGTTTGCTTATTTTTTGCTTATTTTTTTCTGGCCACTCTTCCATAAAGCCCAGCTCTGTGGAGTGTGGTAAACTGTGGGGTGTTGGGTTGAGCGTGCAGAGATTGACACAGGGGCTTTAGTCCAAAAACAACTTTACTTAAGACAGAAAATAAATATATCAAAGAAATAACTTAGGTTTTGCTCGGTCTTCCTTCTCTCTCTCAACTGATGTCCGCCTCTCTCCCTTCTCTCCCGCGGTGTGCCATCGTGCTCCTTTTATTTAGCCTCCACGGCTGGTTAGCACTTTCCTCTAATTACCTCCACTTAGCTGTCCGTGTCGGGGTGCCCAGCTCCCGTATTCCCAGCAGAGGGAGCCAACGTTGCCTCACGTACCTCCCCTCTATTACCATCCCCCGGGGTAGACCTCCTGGGATACCACAGGAGTGTACGGCTTAAAGTTGTCCTATGAACAGATACTCCAATCGTTATCTTTGGTATCTTCGTTTCCTCTCTGATTAATGCCCTCCTTGCCCGTTCCGTGAGTTTTGGTGGGCGGCCCTCTCTTGGCAGGTTTGTTGTGGTGCCATATTCTTTCAATTTTTTAATAATGGATTTAATGGTGCTCTGTGGGATGTTCAAAGTTTCGGATATTTGTTTATAACCCAACCCTGATCGGTGCTTCTCCACAACTTTGTCCCTGACCTGTTTGGAGAGCTCCTTGGTCTTCAGGGTATTGCTTGCTTGGTGGTGTCCCTTGCTTAGTGGTGTTTCAGACTCTGGGGCCTTTCAGAACATGTGTATATATACTGAGATCATGTGACAGATCATGTGACACTTAGATTGCACACAGGTGAACTTTATTTAAATAATTATGTGACTTCTGAAGGTAATTGGTTGCACCAGATCTTATTTAGGGGCTTCATAGCAAAGGGGGTGAATGCATATGCACGCACCACTTTTCCGTTTTTAATTTCTTTGTCACGCCCTGGCCTTAGTTATCTTTGTTTTCTGTATTATTTTAGTTAGGTCAGGGTGTGACATGGGGGATGTTTGTGTGTATTTGTCTCGTCTTGGGTGGTTGTATTGTATAGGGGGTTTTGTAGAGTGTATGGGGTTGTGTTCAGTGTAGGTGTTAAGGAAAGTCTATGGTTGCCTGGTTTGGTTCTCAATCAGAGACAGCTGTTTATTGTTGTCTCTGATTGGGAGCCATATTTAAGGCAGCCATAGGCATTAGGCTGTTGTGGGTAATTGTCTATGTCTAAACGTTAGTAGCTTGTGTGTGCACTTTCGTTTTGTAGCTTCACGGTTGTTTTGTTAGTTTGTAAAGGGTTTCGTTTCGTGTTCATCTTCTTCTCTAATAAAAGAGGATGTATTTATATCACGCTGCGCCTTGGTCCACTCATTCACCAGAAGACGATCGTGACATTCTTAGAATTTTTTGAAATAACTGATTTTTTTCATTTCAATTCGCCAATTTGGACTATTTTGTGTATGTCCATTACATGAAGTCCAAATAAAAATCCATTTAAATTACAGGTTGAAATGCAACAAAATAGGAAAAACGCAAAGGGGGATGAATACTTTACTTAATGTTGTGGCTAGAGTCAAATACGTTCTGTGGCACACACTACTGGTCAACATGAGTTACCAAAATGATTCTGCACAAGGTCGCAGCAATGGAGAATTGAGTGTGTGCGCGTTCACACGAAGGGCAGGGGGAGATTTTTGGCACAACACCTGTTGCATGTTGTGTTTGTCTGCTAGCCCAGGGCATTGGAATACACGTGTGAATCCTTAGCCCAGAGCTAAAGCTTAGCCCAGGGTTAACAAATGCTTGTGTGAACACAGGATAAGCTAGGCCAGGGCCAGTCTTCCCTGTGGCTAAGAACAACGCAGTGTGAAAAGGCCTTTTATTGTTTCACATCTGAGACGTTGATATTGTGTGGTGTATTGCAAGCTGGTCTCAACAAAGTAATCAGTATAGGCTGGATCCCACAGGGTTCTAGTCAAAAGTAGTGTATAATTGTGCAGAGCCGTGGTTGAGTGGGTTGCATCCCAAATCTATCCGCTGGAGACCAGGGTTCAGTCCCTGTGTCTACCTTATCCACTGTTTCTCCATCTTGCCTGGATTTTCATTTAAAAGTGTTAAAATACCTGTCATTTAAATTTAAAAATGTAAACGTAGTGCACTAGAGAGAATATGGTGACATTTGTGATGCAACCCTAGAGTCTTTAACATCATAATGCTTGTCATTGTAATTAGGCTAATATTGTAGCAACAATGCTACTGCTATGTATGTCACTATCATAATCAGAATGCAGACTTGAGGTATCATCTAACAATGATTTTCATACTAATGCAACCGTAAATACTTATTTCCTCAACGTTTGTGAACCTTGTAAAAAGCAATCAATGATGGTCCATCTCTCACTCCCTCTCATGGTACACAAACAGACGTACTGGTACTTCTACTAAAAAGCTGCCCAAGGCTATTGCCACCCACAGCTCTGTGTGTGTGTGTGTGTGTGTGTGTGTGTGTGTGTGTGTGTGTGTGTGTGTGTGTGTGTGTGTGTGTGTGTGTGTGTGTGTGTGTGTGTGTGTGTGTGTGTGTGTGTGTGTGTGTGTGTGTGTGTGTGTGTCCTTGAGGGTGTTGCATGGGCTGGTGTCCTTGAGTACAACCAGCAGATAATGCTCATGCATATGACTGTTAAAGAAAGTACATGTACAGGGAGGACGGACAATTTCTGGATTTGTCCTTGTGTAATTGTATTCTTTCTTCTTTTAAATGGCCTCAGGAATATTTATTTGAATATGGTTTGATGCTGTCTGTCTGTCTGAGTGTGTGTGTGTGTGTGTGTGTGTGTGTGTGTGTGTGTGTGTGTGTGTGTGTGTGTGTGTGTGCGTGCGTGCGTGCGTGCGTGCGTGCGTGCGTGCGTGCGTGCGTGCGTGTGTGTGTGTGTGTGTGTGTGTGTGTGCGTGCGTGTTTGCGCACTTGTGTATTATCATTCTCAGCATCTGTGAATGGAAGCATGGCTCCCCAGTTTCCTTCAGCAGCTGCCACTGTTGAGGCATTACACAAGCAGGGAAGTGGGAGGCAGGCAGGCAGGCAGTGGTAATGTGGGGGAAGCTGCTATAGCTGCCTAACAATAAACTCACACCTCCTCAATCTATAATCAGGAACAGGCTCGAGGCATCTGCTCTAGAACAAGATTTCGCTTAAATCGAGAGACATTTAGTCATATGGTGTTTTGCGGATAATATACAATGTGTCTGCAAGTATCACAGTTTAGTGTTGAAATACAAGGCTGTTTGTGCAAATATGCGTCATTAAATTAATGGACGTTTACTTTTTTCTGTTTTATTATTATATGAATATATAAGATATAAATAAGATAGAAAAATATATGGATGATGTTTTGTAAAAAACCAAGAGAAGTAATAACACTGTTGCATGGCAATAACGTTTTCTGCTTCTGATTCTTAGGTCTGGTCAGTGTGATGCTGAACATATGATAACGGATGATACTTATTACAGTATGTGTAGCCCATCAATCATATAGATTTTATATTTTGAAATTGCAGTGCAACCTTAAAAGCCGCAATTATTGTATGGCGATCCAAGTGCTCATTACGCATAATGACACGTTAGGGAAATCAACTAAACACCTGTAGGCGATTAGATTTCCAACTTTGCCATGAATCTGCAAATTAGATCATTCACAAATGTTCACATTTAAGATCGAATGGCACGCCTGGGAGAGTGTCAATTACGCACAGTTTCGATCCATTTTGCCCCAAATGATTGAATGCCTTTCTTGTGTTAATTACGAAAATAGGCTAGCTAGAACATGTCTTCAAGGTCATGGCTCATATACAGTTGGTTAGATACCGTATGGGGGGAAACGTATGCTGCAAAGGTACAGACACTTGCGTGCTCATAAGAATTGCCCTGCACGGAGGGGAATCCTGCGAAAGTCGAGAAGTACGGCAATTGGTCCGCTATATACAGTATCTCTCTATATTCTGCCGTAAAATCTGGTGTGAAGGTGAAGAGAGGCATCTGGCGCGTGGGAGGCATCGATTTATAACTTCTGATCACGAGCCGGTTCTTGGAAAAACCGGTGCCTGACTGCCTTAGTGAACAGCTCCAACTCAATAGTCAAGTTCAACTTTTGCCATGGGAACGTAGCCAAGTCAAAGGGACGATAGCGCATCCTTCTCCGAATATAAATATCACTGATGGGGCGATTTCAAGCCAACGACTTGTGAGATATGTTGATAGACGTGGAAAACAACTGTTGAGGAGAAGCCGAGTATGAGGATGTATTTTCCTAACGTGGACTACAGGCATTTTGGTATAGTTTGCTTGGATCATAGGCATATGTTGCAGTGCGCAAGAGGAGAGAGGAAGGTTAATTCGGGGTGCTGGTGCAATTGATGCCCAAGTGCTTCTATAGGAACCACCTGTAACTTTTACAAAATGGATACCTGTCGTTTTTATCGATGTGAAACAAACGTTTTAGAAGAGCATGATAACTTTTTAGGGGGCTAACAATAAGTTGGAATTTAGCCTAAAATATTAACTATTTCTGATATTAAACGTTTGTATCATTTATGAAAGTCAATCTAGAGAAAACAAATCTAGGTCATCGAAAGAGAGCTACTAAGTTTATTTTATATAAGATTTTTCCCTCCCTGGGTTGAAGAAATCTCGTTGGCTCATATGGGACTGAGGCACTCGCGTTGCCTGCTCCTACGGAGAAAAATGGCGGAGCCGGACAATTCTGAGGTATGTCAGTTCGCTGGTAAATGATCCAAGAAGTGAAATATGCTGGTCAAAATCTTTCGTTATATTGATATAATCGATAATAATCAATTACTGATGGTTCTGTTTATTAATGTTTTAGTGTCTTTGTCAGTTTTGAAGTAATCAATATTGTGTCGACTACTGGTGTCTGTAAAAAGCAATGCAGACACATGCAACGTTTAGTTGTTTTTGTAAATTGTTATGGCATATATCCCGTTAAAATATTACATTTGCAAAGAAATGCAATGCAGAAATGATCTGTAGTGGTTAGCGTGTGCGCTGTCCTTGGTGCTGATTTCACTATTCGTTCGGCACAATCTGTCGCATGGACTCCTGCTGCTCTGAAAACGGGTAGATGCGTAACATTATGTAATCTAGCCTACCAAGTGACCTCTAATGCATTCTAAGTGCTTCACTGTATTTGTAAATAACACATTTAGCCATGTAATGCTATAACAAATGGTTTTGAATCAAAGTGCACTGTATTGAAAGCGATTTGTTACTGCAAACAGATCCAGTCCTGTTGCTCTTCTCTGATAATGTTCAAGTGCCCTCTCTTCAAATACACCTCCACTCACTTTTGTCTGTCCCTAATTCTCAATCTCTCACTCGCTTTCCCTTCCTCCCTCTCTCTCTCTCTCTATATATATATATATATATCTCCCTCCCTCCCTCCCTCCCTCCCTCCCTCCCTCCCTCCCTCCCTCCCTCCCTCCCTCCCTCCCTCCCTTTTCATCTCTTACTCTCCCATCTCTCTTTCCTCCCCACATTGTCTATCTTTATTTCTGTCTCTTTATTTGCTCTATCCCTACCCTCCTCTCTATCTTCATATTCCCAATTTCTCTCTGCCTCACCCCCTCCTCTCTCTTAGCGGCAGCGTACCATCACTACCCCCCAGTCGCAGTCCTTTCAGCCTGCCTCCTTGCCCAAACCTGTGCCTACTGTCCACCATGTGCCACACCCTCCACATACACCCCATGTAGCGGCCCTGCCCACCTGCCCCGGGCGTGGCAAGATGGCAAAGCTGCTCAACCCGGAGGAAATGACATCGCAGGACTACTACTTTGACTCCTACGCCCACTTTGGCATCCATGAGGTAGGTAGGGGACTCATCCATGAAATAGGTAGGTGGGTAGGAGACTCACCCATCAGATAGGTAGGTAGGGGACTCATACATGAGGTAGGTAGGGGACTCATCCATGAAATAGGTAGGTGGGTAGGAGACTCACCCATCAGATAGGTAGGTAGGGGACTCATACATGAGGTAGGTAGGGGACTCACTCATGAGGTAGGTAAGTAGGTAGGTGGGTAGGAGACTCACCCATCAGATAGGTAAGTAGGGGACTCATACATGAGGTAGGTAGGGTGCCTTATTGCAAACAGGATTCATGTTTTGTAATATTTTTATTGTGTACAGGCTTCCTTCGTTTCACTCGGTCAATCAGGTTAGTATTGTGGAGTAACTACAATGTTGTTGATCCATCCTCAGTTTTCTCCTATAACATCCATTAAACTATGTAACTGTTTTAAAGTCACTATTGGCCTCATGGTGAAATCCCTGAGTGTTTTCCTTCCTCTCCGGCAACTGAGTTAGGAAGGACGCCTGTATCTTTGTAGTGACTGGGTGTATTGATACACCATCCAAAGCATAATTAATAACTTCACCATGATCAAAGGGCGCCAATAGGTGCCCTTCTTTGGGAGGCATTGGAAAACCTCCCTGGTCTTTGTGGTTGAATCTGTGTTTGAAATTCACTGCTCGACTGAGGGATCTTACAGATAATTGTATGTGTGGGGTTCAGAGATGAGGTAGTCGTTCAAAAATCGTGTTAAACACTATTATTGCACACAGAGTGAGTCCATGCAATTAATACGTACATTAAAATTAATACGTACATTAATATGTGACTTGTTAAGCAAATTTGTACTCTTGAACTTATTTAGGCTTTCCATAACAAAGGGGTTGAATACTTATTGCTCAAGACATTTCAACTTTTCATTTGTTATTAATTTGTACAAAATTCTAAAAATGTAATTCCACGTTGACATTATACACTATTGTGTGTGGGCCAGTGACCAAAAAAAGGCTGTAACACAACAGAATGTGGAAAAAGTCAAGTGGTGTGAATATTTTCTGGAGGCGCTGTAGGTAGGAGACGAATGGATGTTCTTACTATCCTGCCTGTTGGGATGTTTTGTTACCACTGTTGCCTCTGCTTGCTCTCTGGGGGGTTTAGGCTTTACACGTTTTCAGATGTAGCTGCCAGCAAATTGAATTGATGGATTGACAAGCAGACGTACAGACGGACTGACTGAACAACTAAGGAACTGACTAATGGACTGACTGGTTGACTGCCTGCCTGCCTGCTTGACTGACTAATGGACTGACTGGTTGACTGCTTGCCTGCTTAACTGACTGACTATCACGGGACTGACATCCTGGTACCTGGCATGGATAAGGAAAGAGGGCGAGGCATTGAAGTGTCAGACTCATACCCCAGATAATGATCCATTGAAGTGTCAGACTCATACCCCAGATAATGATCCATTGAAGTGTCAGACTCATACCCCAGATAATGATCCATTGAAGTGTCAGACTCATACCCCAGATAATGATCCATTGAAGTGTCAGACTCATACCCCAGATAATGATCTATTGAAGTGTCAGACTCATACCCCAGATAATGATCTATTGAAGTGTCAGACTCATACCCCAGATAATGATCCATTGAAGTGTCAGACTCATACCCCAGATAATGATCTATTGAAGTGTCAGACTCATACCCCAGATAATGATCTATTGAAGTGTCAGACTCATACCCCAGATAATGATCTATTGAAGTGTCAGACTCATACCCCAGATAATGATCCATTGAAGTGTCAGACTCATACCCCAAATGCTCTAGGTAACCTAAAAGAGAATGGGAACAACCAAAAAATTTGTTTCTATCGAGGTCCTTATTTAGAATGTGGGTCAGGTTACAGTCTGAATGCCAAGCGGACCCAAGAACAGAACTGCCCCTGATAAAATGTGTGAGTGTGTGTGCGTGTGCAGATAGATGGGTATCAGATAATCCCAGCAGGGTTTCGTTATAGACCTACCTCTATTTAAAGAGCCTGTGCCAGCGATGCGGCCTAAATACTGCCTCTGTCACTATGATCGTTTTCTATGATTAGAAATCCAGAAGCTGTCATTTCTACATGTTTAAGAGGACATGCACTACGTCCCAAATGGCACCATATTCACTATGTAGGGCACTTCTTTCAACCAGGGCCTATAGGGATCTGGTGGAAAGTAGTGCGCTGTACAGTATGGTGACATTTGGGACACACACATGTCCTGTACCTCCCACTTCTGAATTGTTCAGTGTAGCATATTCATTACGTACTGTATGAGGACATTCATATACACATTTTCCACACTCTGTTGAATCTCTCTTAGCCTGATATTAACCCAATGAGTCCCACCGTATTGCCAGGGCGTTTTGGACATCTCAGCCCTTTTTTAACATAGTGTGGTTGAGTTACAGACTTCTGGGTTGTACCATTGGATTTGTTAATTTCTTCTGCACCCATAGACACCATTAGTCTGTGTGATTAATGGGGGCTGCACTAAAGCAGTGTTTTTGAGACAAGGGCGGATCCCGAAGGTGTCTGGGGCTGGGTTTTTTATACAAAAATGTCCGAATGGTTTGAGCTACAAACTATTAAAGCTATCTATGAAAAACCACTTTGCTCTATGAAGCACACAATCCACACAAGAGGGATTAGAAGGCAAGGGGTTCTTCTACATAGAAGATCATAGGAAATCCCAGGACATACTGTCTATAATACTGTAATAAGCTCACATAGTTGATGTCACAAACTCCAAACACCTAGCAGTTGTCACTGTCTAGTTGGATATACATTTTACACAGACCTTAGTTTTAAAATTGACATTTGTCAATAAAACTCATGAATCCAACTGTTTAATGAGTCAAATTGTGTTTTGTGTTCTACTTGTAGCCCTGGTTGTCCTGAAAATAAAATGATAAAACACTTAAATGTGAGGGCTGGACATGCAGATAACTGAAAGTCAGATGAATGAAAAGCCGATCTTTGCTGGGATCTCGAGACTGATAGGGTTAAGTCTTTTTGAGCTTGACGTCCTCTGTGTATCATGGTATCATGTTTTCCAGACCCCATGACCTGACCAGGTAAAACTCCTGGACCTAGTCATTGTCACGGAGCTACAAAGTCTTGCACATTCTGGAAATCCTAACTTCCACATAAGTAAAATATTCACTTAGTCTCCCATTGACACCAATGCATGACTAAAGGCTGGATATTCCGCGATACTTCTGCGATAAGGATTGAATCCAGCTCTAAGTGAATATTCGACTTAAATAAAAGTTAGGATTCAGCTCTCTGTGAGATTCCCAATCCCATCAACAATCCCATCTTGTTCCCTGTTGGACAGGAGATGCTGAAGGATGAAGTACGGACCCTGACCTATAGGAATGCCATGTACCACAACAAGCACATGTTCAAGGACAAGATAGTTCTGGACGTGGGCAGTGGGACAGGCATCCTGTCCATGTTCGCTGCCAACGCAGGCGCCAGGCACGTGTACGGGGTGAGTCCTTGTCCTGCTTTAAACACCAAACACCTTTTTCACACTGTTCATTTGCCAAATGTTGTCGAATGTTGCAGATAGACATTCCATGAATAGAGCTGATGTGATTCCTTAATTCTCCATGTGGAGAGGCATGTTCGTTCTACATAGCCTATTTCTATCTAAACTTTCCAAAAGGTTGCGTCCTTCTGACGCGCCCCTGGCTATGCGTTTAACAGATGGCTGTTGGACACTATAGGGCCGAGCTGAACCATACCCTGCTGGTTTTTATATTTTCCTTTCACATTGTCCTTTTCCAGCATGGCTCAAGCAGCCATGGTGGATGCGTAACTAGGCCAGCCCAGATCGGCATGGCCTGGCTCAGGTTGGCCCTGTAGTGTGAACCAGGTGAGGAACAAAAGGACTTGATGGTTGATATTCGACTGTCGTACAGTCGTCTGATCTGTTGAGTTGAAGTGGATATAAATGATACAAGTCCTGGTGGGTGTAGCACTGACACTTGTTCACCCACACACACGAACGCACGCACGCATGCACACACACACGCACATGCACACACACGAGACATGCACACACAAACCAGCACCCTGCACCCGGTTCATAGTGTAAATTGTCATAACACTCTACTCTACCTCCATTAGCATCTTGGCTAACCCTTCTGAGATCATGCCATGTAACTACACCAGTGTCGCCTCTGTAATGCTAACAAGCTAACACACATCAGAGGCACATCTCCAGGCTCCCGTCCAGATGATCGCTAATGCAGAAGATCACAGAGTCAATGTCTGCATCCCAAATGGTCTTATGAGTCATATATAACACCAATGGAGGGAAGAGGGAAAAGATACAGCACATGGATAACATTTTTGATAAAGTGGAGATTGGATCTAGGATGAGTGGTAAAGCTGCAATGATTGCAGTGGGTGTGTGTGTGTGTGTGTGTGTGTGTGTGTGTGTGTGTGTGTGTGTGTGTGTGTGTGTGTGTGTGTGTGTGTGTGTGTGTGTGTGTGTGTGTGTGTGTGTGTGTGTGTGTGTGTGTGTGTGTGTGTGTGTGTGTGTGTGTGTACCTGTAGAACTAATGTCAGACCTAACATTCATCAACGAGTATGTAGGTGATGTGCACATCCAACATTTCTCCACTGAATAAAGCACAGGAGCAGTCCAGACCTTTTCTTTATTTACTGACATTCATCAAACCTGTGTTTGTTCCTTCTTGTTATGTTCCCCAGATTGAGTGTTCAAGTATATCAGAGTATTCTGAGAAGATCATCAAGTCCAACCACCTACACAATGGTAAGAGCTACACTACAAACCAATCATCTATATAGGTTCACACAGGGTAGGCGACATGGCTATGTCCTGTCAAAGTTACATGCTACAAGTTAACTAGTCAAGGGACACGGATTTGGGGAGGATAAACTGATTCTAGAACTGGGTCTAAAGGCAACTTCTGATTCTAGAACTGTGTCTAAAGTTAACTTCTGATTCTAGAACTGTGTCTAAAGGCAATTTCTGATTCTAGAACTGTGTCTAAATGCAACTTGCAACCATAATATGCATAGTACACATAATAGGCTACTCATGTTCTGTGGATCCTTATTACTATATGGGTGCAGTGGGGGAGACAGCTGGCTTACTGAGAGATAACACCATATATTAACATTGATAAAGTATCAATGAGAGAGAGAGAGGGAGGAGGGAGAGGTAGTTGGAGAGAGAGGCAGGGGAGAGAGAGGGAGAGAGAGGCAGGGGAGAGAGAGAGGAGGGAAAGGTAGTTAGAGAGAGAGGGAGAGAGAGGCAGGGGAGAGAGAGGGAGAGGGAGAGGTAGTTAGAGAGAGAGGGAGAGAGAGGCAGGGGAGAGACAGAGAGGGAGAGAGAGAGAGAGAGAGAGAGAGAGGGAGAGGGAGAGGGAGAGGGAGAGGGAGAGATATTCAGACAGACATCTTCACCCTGGACTCCGGCTGGCAGCTCTGTCTGGCAGCTCTCCTCCCAAACAAAACATCCCAAAACTGAGACATCAATCAGAATGAGCTGTATGTCACTGATTACCACTGTGAAATGTCACATTGATGGAACTCCACAGATGGACATCTAATTGAATGACCCAGAACAAAAAGTGGAACATTGACACTTGATCAATGTTATTCTAACATTTAGAATATATTTTTGTTGTACTGGAGTGTTTAGTATAGTGAAATGTTTAGTGGAGTGTTTAGTGTAGTGAAATGTTTAGTGTAGTGTAGTGTTTAGTGTAGTGGAGTGTTTAGTGTAGTGAAGTGTTTAGTGTAGTGGAGTGTTTAGTGTAGTAGAGTGTTTAGTATAGTGAAGTGTTTAGTGTAGTTAGGTTTGTGTATTTTTGGATCTTATCATAGGGGTTCAATCCTTTTCGGTTCAAAACATCCTTCATGGCCGTATCCAAATCATTTTCAGCTGTTTGCTGATATTTTCAGGACCCTGCATTTGATTTTAAGTCTATCCAACTCTTGTTGTGGCACCAAGTACATTTTAGTGGCCATCACACCGCGTGTTCAACCCCCACGTCTGGCCGCAATAAGGCTGGTGATGAAGGGCACGGCTATACTGAGTAAAGGTAGAAGAAACCCCCAGGACTGTTGTATACTATGTCTTTTCTTTTGAAGACTGCCCTTTTATTGGCAAGAGTTTGATCGCGGTCTTTGTCTCTTTAATTTTTTCAATTGGTTCAGGGTGAGTGGAATGCGTCCTTTGAGAAGATTCAAAGCAATCTCACATAAGGCTAATATGAGATCTGAAGAACAACTACCCAAGATTGCCTTCCGTCCTTAGCTGTAGACCCAACTAGCCTTGTCAAGAGGGCAGGTTTTTTTAAACGCAGAGACATAGCGTTTACTTTTTAGGAAGGTATGCAGCAGGCCGCTCCCACGGAAACAGCCCTGTACGTAGCCTAAGGTGTTCTGGAGTATTTGCTTTTAAATCCACGATTAAATAAGAAAATGGCTCTTTGGTAGCGTCCTCATAGCTCTCCATAAAGTATGATTTCCGTCAGGGTACATCTGCTGAGCTAGAGTGCTAATTTGCAGTTTGTCTCTAGGATTTTAAACAATACCATGTAGTTGGCATTCAAGCTAATGGTCCGACTATTTTTACCTTGGTGAAACACATTCTGGACCAAGTAAAGCACGGACAGGTTTCTATGATGAGTATATTGGGTAAAAGCTCGTGCAATTTCGGGTGTTCGCTACCAGCAAATAGCATATCGTCCAAAACCAGCAGTTATATTTAGTGGGGGGAGAAGTTCATCATCAGACAGAGATTCGGGTATTCCTTCAACAAACTTGATTTTTATTGTCTTCAATAATTCATCATACAGAGGTTGGTAACATGAATAACACCATACAATATTGTCAGGCTTTTGAGATAACACATGTTCAGATTCTCTAAAATACTTTTTACAAAAAAAGTTTTACCACTGTTTGATGGGCCTGCAATTAAGGCCGAAAAGGGCAGTTTTAAACGGGGGTCAAAATCCTCGACAGCCGTCATTATATCTTAAGCTTTAAGACACACTGGGCTTGTAGCCTAAGTCAGTAGCCAAAGGGCAATGTGGTACCGTCAGGCAATAGCCGTCTCTTGTCATAGACTACCCTGAATCTTTTAGTGAGTGGGCGTTTCTTAGATGGAACCCCTTTTATCCCTCACTATTTGTTGTAGGAGGCAAAATCTCCAAGTCACTATTCTTGTCATTTAAGAACCCCTCGACCAAGCGCGTGATTGATTCCAAGTTTACACGCGGGGCATTTTCGTAGTTTTGAGTCACGCCTTTGGCTTTCAACACACGTGATTGTCTTTAGTCCTAAAAGCATAGTTGGGCCCACATGAGGACCATTCTGTGATATGGTCACCCTCGGCGAGTTCACTAGTTAAACCCCCAAGATAGTTGCTAAGTGGGGGGTTCCAACCCCCGGCTTGTTACATAGACCACAGAGTCTGTGTCGTGGTAAAGAACCCGCCGCTGAAGCTGTTCCATGAGGGTGTACAGTTCAAGTCGGGCATAGGCTGTGGTAAATGCTGCAAGAACACATTTACATTACCTGGGGTAGAACCCACTTTGGGTTGCGCCGCCATTGCACCAAGGCAATGTCTTGACTCAAGAATGAAAAATGTGAAATTTCGTATTGGTCCGAAAAAACAAATTCCAAAAATTCTTCCGGGTCTTTAATGATCGAAGTTGTTAGCATATTGCTTCTCTGCGCTAACTTCCCCAAAGGGAGTAAGTACAATTTCGAAACATTTTCTTTGGTTTTGTTGACCTGTATTCTGTCAGGGTCAAGAAGTATGCCTTCTCTGTCATGGTAGTCTTGAATGTACTTCTCTTTACTCTCTTGATCTGTGACCGATGCTGGATAGCCTGAAGCCATCTGCTTGCATCTCAAGAAGGTCTTGATGTACTCTTTAAAAAGTGTGTCTGATTTCCTGGAAAAGTTCCACTTCAAAGATTTTGGCCACACGATACCCCTTCTCCAAAGCCTTAGAGAATTCAACGGTGACCCATACACCGGTCAGGGCTCTTTCTTGATCTGGTGATCACATGGGTTTTCCTGGGTTGTGTTCACAGCATGTGCGACAAAGGGGAAAGAAAAGTTTTCCTTTAGACCCCTTGTAAGGCAGCACAGGTATAAACAGACCCCTAGGAGGGTAGACAGTCGCTTGATTAAACCAAAATAATTTTGAGGTATGTCAAAGTCGCTGTGAATAATTTCAGGATGTCCTATAGGATAGCATGAGGAACACTTTACATGAGGATATAGGGATGTAAAATCTACATAGCCTATTGTCTGTCGGGTTGAGCTACATAACGCAATGTCAAAGCATTGGTCCTGCCTCCAAACAAGGCCTGTCTCGGTTCCAGGGGCTCTGGAGGGTCATATTGGGTAAGGAAGGCCTGAACATGGAATCCGCCTTTTTCAGGGCTGTCCATTCGTGTTCCCACAAAACCACAACTTTTAACCCGTAAGTAGCCTTTAAAGAATTCAGTTTGTCTTGAAACTCTTGGTACATTTCCCAAAAGGCTTTTGGGTTAGGACACATGGCCTGGGGGACAAAGATAATTTACAAAGTGGAAGAAACAACCGTTGTACTCATACACTGTCTCAACAACGTCAATCTGTGTGTATCCATCGACATGGTAAGGCCCAAAAGCCTTCTCCCCCCGATTCAAAGCTGTTGGATAAAAACATTTTTATCCTGGGCGAGGTACTCCAACCATTGAATGGAACCACTAGAGTAGGCCTTGAATTGTCGTCGGTAGTTGTCTGGCGATGGGATAGCTATAGATGCTGGAGTTAGATAGTGTGTACGATAGGTTTTCATGCACGCGGATGCAATAGTTGTACAGCTCCAGGGCAATGCCTGCATCTTTGATTACCTCTTCTCTGAATCTGAGGCATCCTTCACGTAGTATAACCACGTCATTGTCACCGTATGATTCCATCTCTTTATGAAAATCAAAAGTTCCATGTCTTACTGTCTCGTACCACGTCATGAAATTTCCACGCTCCTTGGGAGACATTTGATCACAACCGTACATTTCGGGGGCTGGATAAGCTCCATATAATGTAGATTCTCCTCAGATGTGAAGAAGTGGGGGAAATAGCCTTTGACCGAGTTTTCAAAACCCAAGGCCTCTGCATTTGAGCCAATCTCATGGGTAAGAAGCTTAAGCTGTACTGTATCTCTGTTTGAAGGCGTGGTCAACAAAACATAAGATTTTACTCCCTTGAGCAATGACACTGGCGCCACGCCTTGCTGTATCAAAGGGTTCAGAAGCAGATAGGAGTCATAGGCCGCGCATTGTGAGCTATAAACGTGAAGTTTCTGTACTGGGCCTTTCTAAAATGTTTTAGAAAGAGTCGGGCGCAATCGGGCCCCTCGGCCGACCACTTTTCACCGGTGAAAGTCATGGTAGATACAAAAAATGCAAGTGAACCCCTGATTGCTGATTTGTCTCAAAATCATAAAAAACATATTTCTCTGTATGTTCATCTTCAGCCAAGGGCTGAATGTAACACTCATGTGGTACTTCTTGAACAAGTTCTGCGTCTCTGCTTTTCAAGGGCCCTTTACAGATTGGGCAATGTAGAATACACAAACATGGGGTTTGGGCTGTCTATTTTAAGGTTGTAATTGCAATGACATTTTGGACATTTCTTGTTAATGTCACAACTGCTTACAGATTTACAGGCCTTGGGGTGCCATGTTTCAGTTTTGTGTTTTTCGTAACAGTAGGCCGAACGACATGTGCGGTGACAATCCTCACAGGGTGTCAAGTTTACGGTTGCATAGGGCATTGTTTATCCAGACATACTGAACAGTTATAACGGCACGAGTGCCCCCCCTTGCGGTGTAGCCGGTATGACAGGCTGGACAGACATATGGGGCGCCTAAAAATGCTGTGATGTTAGTTACGGCATAGAATGCTCATTTTGCACATAAAAGTACATAGTCTTAGGGTGTGGTTCTTGTATATTTTGGAACTTCAAGAGAGCGTCATTAGCCCTGCTGTGGTACAAAACCACAATCTTGATATTCAGAAAGTTTTCAAATTTGCCTATGTCGGAGAAAGCCACAGCCTCCTGTATACTAAACCCACAGCCTTTTGTAGCTCTTGAGCTTTCTGTAACGCTTCGCGCTCTGTACATCCTGGGCTGAGTAAGTGGGGCAAACCTATGGCAAAGCATAGGTTATTACCATGATTGTGAACGATTATGAGGTAGGCCTTTTTATTGCTTATGATTTCGGACTGCATCAGGCTATCGAGTTTACGTCTTGCCCGCCGCCCCCTGTGGTGGCCGGACTAATTGTACTACAAGTTCGAGGGTCCTATCTGCTAGC